>NC_133181.1:60970000-60977500 GCF_049306965.1 Danio rerio | reverse complement strand
AAACTTGCAGGATAAGTTGGCGGTTCATTCCGCTGTGGCGACCCCAGATAAATAAAGGGACTAAGCCAAAAAGAAAATGAATGAATGAATGGAAAATGCACAGATATTAATGTTTCACAATGTTTTACACTACATTATTTGAATCTACCGAGCTTATTTTACAATGTTTATATTCCCCTGCTTACAATCTATCTAAATCCTAAATATTCAGATTTAACTTACTTCAGTGTTAATGTTGTTGATAAATGCACTTGACAGATTTCATTCATTCATTTTCCCTCTGCTTTTCCCTGGTTTACCACAGCGGAATGAACCACCACTTACTTGAAAGATTTATATAACTTCAGGTGGTTTGTGTAATGTGTTTTATGTTTGTTAAAATAATCTCTAATGGCATCTTTAGTGATGTTCAGCTAATTACACTGTCTTGTCCCAGTAGGGGGAGAAGCAGTGGTGCAATAGGTAGTGCTGTCGCCTCACAGCAAGAAGGTCGCTGGTTTGAGCCTCGCATCAGTTGGCGTTTCTGTGTGGAGTTTGCATGTTCTCCCTGTGTTCACGTGGGTTTCCTCCGGGTGCTCCGGTTTCCCCCACAGTCCAAAGACATTCGGTACAGGTGAATTGGGTAGGCTAAATTGTCCGTAGTGTGTGGATGAGTGTGTGGATGTTTCCCAGAGATGGGTTGCGGCTGGAAGGGCATCCGCTGCGTAAAAAGTTGCTGGTTCATTCCACTGTGGCGACCCCGGATTAATAAAGGGACTAAGCCGACAAGAAAATGAATGAATGAATGAATGAATGAATGAATGAATGTCGCAGTAGGTGGATTTAGAGGGTTTTGCAAAAAAAAAAAAGCAGACGTGGATTCAGCTGGTTTTGACGCAAAAAAAAAACATTTACCTTGTTAAAAACCAAAGAATTGTCTAGAGCAGTGGCTCTCAAACATTTTTCACCCTCCTCAGAAAAAAAATGTCTCTGCAAGTACCACCAAAATGAGCAGTATTGAAATACAGTAGCATAGTAGGCCCAATAAAGTTTTTACAACTCTGCACAGTTAAAAAAACATGGCAAATTACCTCAGAAATATAAGCTATATGTCTTATATGGCATATTATATACATTATTTTTAATAAATTTTGAAAAGTGTGTAGCATGTACATGACATATTTCATTCCTCCGCGTACCATTAGAAGGAAGTCAGGGGCTGACAGAGGGATCCATTTGCATTAAATTTATTAAACACAGTTTAATAAACACAAGCACACAGATGTAATGCGTGTGCGAACTCAAATCAAACACAATCGTGTTACATTGAAGCATCAACGGCAGGTAATCACAGTATGAATGATCAGGCATGGGTCAGAGGCAGGCGGCGAATATCAGAGTCAGAGTCCAGGCTAGAGTTCAAGGCAGGCGGCTAGAATCAGAGTCGGTAATCAGGCTGAAGTACAAGGCAGGCGGCTGGTCAGAGAACAAGGCAAGGTAAGCAACGGGAAAGCAGGCAGTGTAGAGAAACGTTCAGTAGTGTTAGCCGGGGCAGAACAAGACTCCGCAATGACTGAATGTGAGAGTGCTGCTTATCAGCGTGAGCGTGGGTGATTAGGTGGATGCGCTTCAGGTGTGCAGGCTTATCAGTGTAAACGGATGATGTAATGGTTAGAAGTCCGGGGATGGTGACCTCTGCTGGCCAGCGAGGGGAATGACTGGGGCCGAGTCGGTGACAATTATTTACCAGCTAATAACCTTATCCTTACATATAGAATAATACTTCTGAACCTAATTTTCGCCAGTTGGTGAAGTTTTTTCCTCGCCGCTGTCGCCATTAGATTGCATGATTAGGGATCTGTAGAGCTGCGCATGGATAGATTTGCTCTTCAGTGTTTGGACTCTCAGCAGTGATTATTAAACCACACTGAACTGAGCTAAACTGAACTGAACTTAAACACAGAAAACTGAACTACACTATTTCAATTTACTATGATCTTTTATGTGAAGCTGCTTTGACACAATCTACACTGTAAAAGCGCTATAGACATTTTTCTTGGATCGCAAAATTACCCATGATGCTTTGCGTGTATGCGCAAGGAGAATGCGAAGAACTTCCGATTAGCAGCTGATGCGTGTAAACAGTCACATTTGGACAGCTTTGAAACGATCGTTTTAATCTATTTTACCTGCTTTTATCCTCTTTAAACTAGTCCTGTTGTCCATCAGCAGCATCTCCTGGACTGATCATGTAAAGAAATGCGATCTAATAGGATGGAAAACAGCTGCTGTGAGGCGTTTTCCCCTCGGTGTCAGACGGCATCTTCTGCAGTTTAAATGAAGCCTCGTCATCGCTAAAGTCAACATTTTCTCTTTATTTCAAATATATAACCAGCCCAAACTAATGTAGTTCACCAAAATGTTTGACAGACACACGTAGCCTGTACTGTGCCACTGACACACTGATTTAATAACTGTGACAACGTGAAAATATAGGCTAGTGTCATTTCCAAATGACAGAAAAACACAAACCGTGGTGAAAACAACACACCAAATAAAACACAAACGGCTCGCGATTAGAATGAACAGCAAATCAGCCAGCAGAGGATCAATAACAGACTTTTATTGCTCATTTTTGTAAATTGCACGACTTTCATACCTGTTAAGTTTCATACCAGTACTCTGGTTTGCTCTCTCTCTCTCTCTCTCTCTCTCTCTGTGTGTGTGTGTGTGTATTAAAGAGCCGCTGAGCTAACAGCTGACAGGCCGGGAACGCACACACACACTGTATTTCTGACGGCAGACACGTGAACTAGGAGAACGTTTTTCTCGTATTTCTGACGCGCTTGAACCACATCGACAGATTATAACGGCTTCAACAGACACATTTCTAAGTTGTGTGTCACAAAAACACTCTGTTATCCATTAAAAACGTTATTGAAACCCATTTTCGGAGCGCAAATTACCAGTTGTACACGCTGTAAACGGAAGTTTTTAGCATTCTACCAGAAGACGCTGGTCGCTGTGGCGCCCTCCATGCAGCAGCCATGAAAAAGCTCTATAGAAATAAAGGTGAACTGAATTGAATTAATTACAGGGGGTCTGATAGAAAACGTTCATTTACAAGAAAAGAGGTGTGGTGGATTTGAGGGTTTTGCATCTGAACTCTTCATGAGCCGTGTGTGTTCCTCGAGTGTGTTTTGGAGCTGTTGAGTTTGGTTCTGGCGAACGTTGTGATGTGGTCAAGATAAAGCTGTCGTTCCATGTCCTTCTAGATGAAATGCTGGAGTTTGGCCAACACTTTACATAATCCTGTGGCATTCCTGCAGTTCTGTCAGACGTGTGGAGTTTTGAGCTGCTGTTCTGTATGTTGTGATGGCTGATAATTGATGTAATGAGCTTTGAGTCATCAGAGCAGTGAGTTTGGAAAAAACTGAACTATTGTTTATCTTTGAAGAAAGCACACATGCACACACACACACACACACACACACACACACACACACACACACACACTGCAAAAACACCAGGAGAAACTGCAGACAAACTGGCAGTGTTCTGAATGACTAGATGGCATTGGAGGGATTGGCATTTTGCCAATATATTGAATTACTTTTAGTTTTTATTCATAGATGTTATACATTTTACTGCATATGCACATATATTTAACATTGTACTATATATGCACAGATGTTTTATATTTTACTATATATGCACAATTATTTAACATTATACTATATATGCACATATAATAACTTTATAATAACGTTACTTTTTTTTGCTATTTAGGTTACATGCATTGTATTTATATTTATATTTTATATTTGTATTTTTATTTTTAGAATGTGTGTGTGTCCATATATATTTTTTACACGTCAAGATAATTATTTGAGCACCTCAAATTTATCCTCTGATTTCAGTTTCTGATGCAGAATTTTTTCATTTTTGTCTAATTCTTATATTATGTATTATTTCAGGACATTATTTCCATAAACAAGGGGGCTGCACAGTGGCGCAGTGGGTAGCACAATTGCCTAACGTCAAGAAGATTGCTGGTTTGAGTGCTGTGGGTTTCCTCCGGGTGCACCGGTTTCCCCCACAGTCCAAACACATATGGGTGAATTAGGTGAGTTAAATTATTCGTTGTGTGTGTGTGTATTGATGTTTTCCTGTGATGGGTTGCTTCTGGGATCCCCTGCGTAAAACGTGCTCGTTAAGTTGGCGGTTCATTCCACTGTTGCGACCCCACATTAATAAAGGGACTAAGCCGAAAAGAAAATTTCCAAAAACAAAATGTCTTGATTATAGTTAACAATCATTAACCAAACTAAATAAATATTTAATTTAAATCATATAAAAACGTAAAAATAAGCATATTGATTAAAAGTAAACTAAATATATAAACAGACATATTTTCTTCAAAATTATAAAGAATAAGATAAAGTAAATATTAAAACTAAATATAAATATATCTACAATAAAAAATGAAAAAAAAAACATACTGAGGCAGAACAATTTCTAAAACATTAACAAAACTTTATTCCTAATATACAAAATTCTGTCTTTAATCCTTATATATTAGAAAGCGCACATGATTTTAGTTTTAATTAACAATAATTGCATGGTCAAAACTGAGAACTTTTGAAAAAATTTTTAAAAGGTAAATAAACAATAAACAGAGAGACAGAAATTAATTAATTATTTAATAAACAAACAGACAGACAGAAACAGATAAATAAATGAATGAAGATAGAATACAAAAATAATAAGACAGACAAACTAAACACAAATAAAATAAATTAATAAGCAGACAGACACATAAATAATAAAGTAAATAAATAAATAAAGATAAATAAATATAGTAGCAGACAGACAAATACATTGATAAATTAATAAGCTGGCAGACAAGTAAATAAATAAATAAAGACAGACAAATAAATAAATAAATAAATAAATAAATAAATAAATAAATAAATGTAGATAGATAAATAAATATATAAGCAGACAGACAAATAAATAAATAAACTAATAAGCAGGCAGACAAGTAAATAAATAAATATAGATAAATATATGATATATATATATATATATATATATATATATATATATATATATATATATATATATATATATATATATATATATATTTATATATATATATATATATATATATATATATATATATATATATATATATATATATATATATATATAAATATATAAACAGACAAATATATAAATAAATAAATATAGATAATTATATGAGCAGATAAATAAATGAATGAAGATAGAATACAAAAATAATAAGACAGACAAACTAAACACAAATAAAATAAATTAATAAGCAGACCGACACATAAATAATAAAGTAAATAAATAAATAAAGATAAATAAATATAGTAGCAGACAGACAAATACATTGATAAATTAATAAGCTGGCAGACAAGTAAATAAATAAATAAAGACAGAAAATAAATAAATAAATAAATAAATAAATAAATAAATAAATAAATGTAGATAGATAAATAAATATATAAGCAGACAGACAAATAAATAAATAAACTAATAAGCAGGCAGACAAGTAAATAAATAAATATAGATAAATATATGATATATATATATATATATATATATATATATATATATATATATATATATATATATATATATATTATATATATATATATATATATATATATATATATATATATATATATATATATATATATATATATATATAAATATATAAACAGACAAATATATAAATAAATAAATATAGATAATTATATGAGCAGACAGACAAATAAATAAACAATTTTTTAAGCAGAAGACAAATAAATTTATAAATATAGATAAATAAATATATATATATATATATATATATATATATATATAAGCACACAGACAAATAAATAAACAAATTAATAAGCAGACAGACAGACAAATAAATAAATAAATAAACAGACAGACTAATACATAAACAGACAGATGATAAACAAACAAGCAAATAATATTTATATATAAAATTATATATATAAAATTTATAAAAAATTTATAAAAAATTTTATATATATAAAATTATATATATATATATGATTATTTAACGAACTAGTAAACCAACCATTTTAAAATGTAATTTTTAAAGAGCAAAATGTAATGTTGAATTTAATAACTGTATGTAATTGAGCATCAGTCTCTGAGTGAGGGATGTCCAGCCGAATTCACTGCCCTATGTTTCACACACAGGGTAAAGTTGAACATCTGGTGTTTTTGGGGAGGAATTGGGATTAATCTGGTAATGTTGAACGGATGAATTCCCACCGGATGTCTTGATGTTTTGCTCCGCCTCTCTCTGGCTCTTTTAGTCTTCATGCATGGAGTTCTCCAGCAGTATATTCTCCTTGTGTTTTAATGCATCTGATGGCTTTAGATTAGACATGCGCTGCTCTGATTTCTTCTGTATTTTCGGTGCAGAATGAGATTACATTCCTTGTTTTTTTGGTGGCCAGAAATCTAATTTAGCTGCAATCCAATCTGAGATATCTGTATTTAATTTGATTGAATCCCGGAGAGTCCTGTGCGTTCCTGCCCTAATGCAATTACAAATATCACAATTCTTATTTTCTGCCCGTCTCAAAGTGCGCTTCACAGGACAAACTCAGAGATGTTGACTAAAGAGCCGCTTCATTAAGACACGGCATGTTCTGTCATTTCAACAAAGGCCACATCAGATGCTTATCTGCTGCAGATAACACACACACACACACACACACACACACACACACACACACACACACAGAGAGACATACAGATTGATAGACAGACACACACAGATAAACTGATAACACAAACACACACACACAAACGCACACAGACAGACATACAGACAGAATGATAGACATACACACACACACAGACACACAGACACACACACACAGACAGAATGATAGGCAGAGACACACAAATACAGACAGAATGATAGACACACACATACACACACACACAGACACACACACACAGACAGAATGATAGGCAGAGACACACAAATACAGACAGAATGATAGACACACTCACACACATACACACACACACAGAGACACACACACAGACAGAATGATAGGCAGAGACACACAAATACACACGCACACACAGACAGACATACAGACAGAATGATAGACATACACACACACAGACACACACACACAAACATGTGCAGGCACACACTATATGCACAAACACAGACACTCTCTCACAAACACACCTTTACAAAACACACACACATACAGACAAATCCAACAGGCACATACTCATACACCTGCACACACACACCTGCACAAACACACATGCGCACACAGAATGATGGACACACGCACACACACAGACAGAATGATAGGCAGGAACACACAAATACAGACAGAATGATAGACACACACACATACACACACACACACACACAGACACACACACACATACACACACACACACACACACACACACAGACACACACACACAGACACACAC
>NC_133181.1:60940000-60965000 GCF_049306965.1 Danio rerio | reverse complement strand
TTTTGAAATCAATGCACAAAGATTCTAATATTAAACACATTATAATAAAAACAGAAATAACTGATATAAACACTCTGAAAAGGACCAATTGAAACAGACTTGGACACAGCTGACCAATCAGAGCTGATCTGGAAGGGTGAAGGGTTTACAGACCTGAAGCTTTAAATTGATTCAAACGAATCATTTTGAAACGAATGCAAAATGATTCTAATATTAAACACATAAAGCTACTTATTCTTAAAGAGCAGTTCATCTCATTTACAGTTTGTAACGTAGCTGTCTTCAAAGTTGTTTATCAAAAATAAATGCATGGCAGATACATATATTGTCTCTCAAAAGAAAGAGTCAACTCGGAATCACCTTAGGAGTCATTTAGTTTTTTGAATCTTTTGCCAGCTACTGATTTACAGAAACATCATCAACAAGCTCATTTGCATAACCTCGGTTATCCATAACATATAAACACAATATATAAAGACCAATGAAAACATACTTCACCACAGCTGACCAATCAGAGCAGAGTTGGCTTATAGAAGGGGGAGGGGCTTACAGATGTGAAGCTCTGAACTGATTCAAGCAAATTATGTACATTAGAGCAAAATTATTTGAATATTAAACACATGTACTGAAATAATTACAAAAGAAACACATTTGCATAATTCTCACCTGCCCACAAAATAAAAACACAGTAAAGACCAATCATAACAGACTTGACCACAGCTGACCAATCCGAGCAAGGATGGCTTAAAGAAGGGGAGGGACTTACAAACCTTAAACACCAAATTGATTCAAAGGAATCATATCAAAGTCAATGCAAATTGATTCTAATATTAAACACATACTGAAAACAAATACAAAAGTAGCTCATTTGCATAATCCCCACCTACCCACAACATATAAACACAATATAAAGATCAATAAAAACAGACTTGACCACAGCTGACCAATCAGAGCAGAAATGCCTAAAAAAAGAGGTAGCGTCTTAAAGATTTTAAGCACCAAACTGATTCAGCTGAATCATATTAAAGTAAATGCAAAATGATTCTAATATTAAACACATACTGAAAAAAGTACAAAAGTAACTCATTTGCATAATCGCCGCCTACCCACAACATATAAACACAATATCTAAAGATCAATAAAAACTGACTCGACCACAGCTGACCAATCAGAGTTGGCTAATAGAAGGTGGAGGGGCTTACAGACCTTCAAGCACCAAACTGATCCAAATGAATCATCATAAAATCAAGGCGAAATGATTCTAAACACAAACACTGAAAAAAATTCAAAACGTGCTCATTTGCATAATCCCGCCTACCCACAACATAAACACAGTTTATCAAGAAAGATCCATAAAAAAGACCTAACCACAGCTGACCAATCAGAGTTGGCTAATAGAAAGGGGAGGGGCTTACAGATCTTAAGCACCAAACTGATCCAAATGACTAATTTAATATTAAAATCAAGGCGGAATGATTCTAAACACACATACTGAAAAATTACAAAAGGAGCTCATTTGCATAATCCCGCCTACCCACAACATACAAACTCAGTGAAGAAAAAAATATCAATAAAAGGAGAGTTGACAACTGCTGACCAATCAGAGCAGAGTTGGCAAATAGAAGGGTGGAGGGGCTTACAGACATGAAGCTCTTAATTGATTCAAATGAATCACATGCAAATCAATGCAAAATGATTCTAATATCAAACACACATAGTGAAAAAAAAATGACAAAAGTAACTCATTTGCATAATCCCCGCCTATCCACAACATATAAACACAATATATCAAGAAAGATCAATATAACCAGACCTAACCACAGCTGACCAATTAGAGCAGAGTTGGCTTATAGAAGGGGAGGTGCTTACAAACCTTAAACACCAAATTGATTCAACTGAAAGTCAATTAACGTCAATGCAAAATTATTGTAATATTAAACGTATACTAAAAAAAACATGCAAAAGTGACTCATTTGCATAATCCCGCCTACCCACAACATATGAACACAATATATATTGAAAGATTAATAAAAACAGACTTGACCACAGCTGACCAATCAGAGCAGAGTTGGCTTATAGAAGGAGGAGGGACTTACAGACCTGAAGCTCTGAACTGATTCAAGTGAATCATATAGAAATCAGTACAAAATGATTCAAATATTAAACACATGTTCTGACCTTGCATGCATTTTAATCTGCTGTAGGAGACTCAAGACAATATGAGGATGCTTTAAAACCCCAGATGAGCTGCCATTGAGTGTTTTGTGTGTGTTTTCTCCTGCAGATGAGTTTGTGAGCTGGTTTAACTGGTGTCTTTACTGATGGAGAGGAGATGGAAACTCATGATCTTCTGCTGTGATGCTCAATGTGCACATGGTGAGAGAGCATTACATCAGACTCAACACTGCTTTACACACATTTCACATCTTTCGTTTAAATCCGTGTGTGTGTGTGTGTGTGTGTGTGTGTGTGTGTGTGTGTGTGTGTGTGTGTGTCCATCTCCACTATAGTGCAATGGGACACAAAGAGAGTTTAGAAACAATGAGCAGTGGAGGCTTATGATTGGAGCAGATTATTTTGTCGTTGCAATGGATCTTTGTTAAATTTGTGTGTTTCTCAGTAGCGGAAGTCGCCATCATTGGTAAACTAAAAGCGCAGTGAATGGGAGAGTACAGCAAATCATTTATTTACAATCCTATTTGCTGAAATAATGACCGATAAACTCCATAATGGTGTTTTCAAGACTTTCAGAAAGAGGAAAACAATAGTGTGAGACTGATAACGGCAGCCAGAAGAGAGAATAATGTCAGATTTACTGTCCTCTACCCTCTGTGGTGGTCATCCGTTTATTGTAATTTGCAGCCTGATCTTACGAGGATACGCAAGTATTTTACGTTTTGTCAGTTTAGTGGCTAATTCATACGAATTCATACGAGCTCAGTCATAAGAAAATGTATGATTTTAAAAAGGAGGCGTGACACCCAACCCCACCCCTAAACCCAATCGTCATTGGGCGGTGAGCAAATCGTACGAATCAGATCGTATGAAATCATACGAATTGCCACTAAATCCAAAAGTGAGATTGCGTTGAAATATGATATAATTAGGGATGGGTACCGAAACTCTGTACTTATAGGTGCTACATTATGAAACACCAAAGTATCGATAAGCTCTGACGTTAAACGTTTTGCTATTAATACTGGAGAATTCACGATTTAAAAAAAAAGGCGTGGCACCCAACCCAACCCCACCCCTAAACCCAACTGTCATTGGGTGATGAGCAAATCTTACTAAATTGTATAAATCAGATTGTACGAATTTATACGAATTAGCCACTAAATCTAAAAGCTACGGATTGCTGTGAGATTGCGTTGAAATATGCTATAATTAGAGATGGGTACCGAAACTCTGTACTTTATCGGTATAGGTGCTACATTATGAAACACCGAAGTATCGATAAGTTCTGACGTTAAACATTCTGCTATTAATACTGGAGAATTAATACGAGTTCAGTCGTACGAAAATGTACGACTTTTAAAAAGGAGGCGTGGCACTCAACCCAACCCCACCCCTAAACCCAACCGACATTGGGTGATGAGAAAATCGTACTGAATTGTATAAATCAGATCGTATGAATTCATATGAATTAGCCACTAAATCTAAAAGTTACTAATTGCTTTGAGATTGTGTTGAAATCATAGACTGTAAAATATATAGATGTAGTATCCGTGACGTCACCCATAGGTTTCTGAAGAGCGCAAAAGAAGCCACATGTAGGCGTGGCCAACCGTCGCCCTTTTGTTCGCGCGTCATCGCACCCACGGCGGGATACCAAACAAGGGCAAAGAGGCGGAGAGTGGGCGGAGCTACAGACACCTGCTGGCATTTAGCTTGGACCTGGTTCAGACACACTTTACTTTGGATTGCTTAATACTTTATCACCTGCGACTCGTTTGTGTTCTGACCACTTGTGCTTGGTTGTACACTATATCAATAAAGTGTTTAGCCTTTTAAAAACACTGCTGTAATACATTGAGCCACTAAACATTGTTCTTATGACGTTTTTCAACAGGAGGAAAATGCGAATTAATTCCAAACACTACAGATATAGTCTGTGTTAGTTAATGTAAGACTATTGATGAACTCCAGCATAACACTGTATGACAACGCTTCAGATGACTGATCTAGAGCCTACAGCTAATCAATCTTAATTCTAAATATAAATATAAACGATAAATGATCTTAAATAAAACAAATACATGTATAGAGATGGTATATAAGTATAGAACTTTACTCACATGGGAAACGGAGGCCATGTGAATGGTTTGTGAGCACTATTAGGTGCCCTCAGTATTCCATGCCATATGATAATTGTAGGAAACAAGTCCAAAAGGCAACTGACTGTGTAAAGCCACATAAAACAACACAGAAATACGATAAATATGCCGAGTTCAGTGGCTAAACTGCAGGATTCAGCTGAGGTGACGTGACGGCTACTAGCTGTCAATCAAGTGGCCACGCCCTTAATTATGCAAACTTAATATAACTTAATATAAAGGAAACGGATGAGTTATAAAAATATTCACCCCCTCACAGTTGTCATGAAGGGTAATATTAGCTGTTTTAACCAAAATCTTTGTTTGTAGCAGGCTGTAAACACCTTTTTTTCTGCTGTAAAGTTGGCCATTCTAACAGTGAACTCAATGTGCTCTATTATGGAGCCAGGAGCGGCCAGGACTAGCGGAATTTTGGATGAATTGCAGTTTTAGTTACTTCCGTATTGGCTTCCTGAAAGAGAGCGGGAGGTTGCCGCTTGGTTGAAATATGCTATAATTAGGGATGGGTACTGAAACTCTGTACTTTATCGGTATAGGTGCTACATTATGAAACACCGAAGTATTGATAAGCTCTGACATTAACTGTTTTGCTATCAGTACTGGAGAATTTATACGAGTTCGGTCGTATGAAAATTTATGATTTTAAAAAGGAGGCGTGGCACCCAACCCCACCCCTAAACCCAACCGTCATTGGGCGATGAGCAAATCGTACTAAATTGTACGAATCAGATTGTACGAATTTATACGAATTAGCCACTAAATCTAAAAGTTATGAATTGCCTTGAGATTGCGTTGACATATGCTATAATAAGGCATGGGTACCGAAACTCTGTATCGGTGCTAAATTATAAAAGACCAAAGTATCGATAAGCTCTGATGTTAACAGTTCTGCTATCGCTACTAGAGAATTATTGCTGTATAAACATTACTTACAGTAGCTTAATTTAACTAATTTAGCCAAATTCTGAGCCGACCATCTGAATGTGTCAGCAGAAATGGAGACTCATCAGAGCAGGCAACGCTTCTCCAATCTTCTATTGTCCAGTTTTGGTGAGTCTGTGTGAATTGTAGCCTCAGTTTCCTGTTCTTAGCTGACAGGAGCGGCACCCGGTGTGGTCTTCTGCTGCTGTAGCCCATCCGCCTCAAGGTTGGACGTGTTGTGTGTTCAGAGATGCTCTTCTGCAGAGCTCGGTTGTATCGAGTGCTTATTTGAGTTACTGTTGCCTTTCTATCAGCTGGAACCAGTCTGGCCATTCTCCTCTGACCTCTGGCATCAACAAGGCATTTGCACCCACAGAACTGCCGCTCACTGGATATTTCCTCTGTGTCACACCATTCTCTGTAAACCCTAGAAATGGTTGTGCGTGAAAATCCACTTCGATGTCAAATAAATCCTCTTTCTTCCCCATTCTGATGCTCGCTTTGAACTGCAGCAGATCGTCTCGACCATGTCTACATGCCTTAATGCATTGAGGTGCTGCCATGTGATTGGCTGATTAGATATTTGCGTTAACGAGCAGTTGGACAGGTGTACCTAATAAAGTGGCCGGTGAGTATATATTATCGTACAGCTCAGTAATATGAAGGTCAGTTCAACAGCAGAACCGTTTCAGAGCATTCAGGGAGATTTTTGTTGTGCTGATACACAGCGCTGAAGATGTCTAATGTAAAAATCTCTGTCCTGAAACAAAACCCCTGCTTTTTTTCTGCGACGTACAATTATCATAAGACTGATGCGCTAATAATTACAATCAGAATTGAGCAGCTTTTTGTTCTTGGCTCGCTGTGTACTTTACTTCAGACCTGTTGTTGAGATGCGAGTACACTGCAATTATGTGTAATTATGACGAGCTCATTATAATGCGCGGCAGGACTGGTGTAAGTCTCAGGCTTTATGAATACAGCTATTGTGGAGCGATGCTCAAACATCTAAAGAGATCAGATGGAGAAAAAAAGCAGCTCTTCTTTAGGGTTTGCTGAAGTCTGATTAATGAAAGCTTCACTATAACTGTTGAGTCTGAGCAATGCAGGACAGACAGAAACAGACACGCATCGCCTTAGCAACTGCATAGCAACGCTCCAGTACAGCGGCGATGGGGTTTTAAAGAGACAGAACACCTAAAAAGTAAAACCTGAGATCGTTCAGTACTAGAGAAGATGTTTTGGAGAATGTTGAAATTGTTTGGATTTTAGATGGTTATAAATAATTAATAATTATTTTACATGTATATTAATTATTAGAATATTATTTCTTCATATTCATATTCTTCATATATTCGTACATTTTTTCACAATAATATAATATAATATAATATGGGCGTCATAGTGGCTCAGTGGGTGGCACAATCACCTCACAGCAAGAAGGTCGCTGGTTCGAGCTCCAGCTTGGTCAGTTGGTGTTTCTGTGTGGAGTTTGCATGTTCTCCCCGTCTTGGCGTGGGTTTTCTCCACAGTACAAACACATGCGCTATAGGTGAATTGGGTAGGCTAAATTGTCTGTAGTGTATGTGTGTAAATGAGAGTGTATGGGTGTTTCCCAGTGATTGGTTATAGCTGGAAGGGCATCCGCTGTATAAAACACATACTTGATTAGTTGGCGATTTCGTTCCGATATGAAACCGAAAAAAAAAAGAATAATATAATATAATATAATATAATATAATATAATATAATATAATATAATATAATATAATATAATATAATTATTACTGGATATGATAATTATTATTAAATATGTTTAAGTAATTTTATATACTTTTTATAAATATTAATTTTACATATAACATTTTCTTTAAAAATATGGTTTATTATTATTTATTTATATTTTTGGTTATTTTTTAATTTTATATATATACACCTTAAAAAATTAAATGTTTAAATATAAATAATAAATTGTCATTTAATAAAGCATTAGTATATGTATTTGTCTTTATTTCTTACTACATTCCATGCTGTTATATGCATTTGCAAATATATTTTAACATTGGTAATTTAATTTTATTTTCCTTGTATTTTATTTACACTAAAAGACACTTTATTATTATTATTATTATTATTATTAATATTATTATTAATATTATTATTATTGTTATTATTAATAACTACCAATTTTTACAATGTTTATTCATATGGATTTCCCCTAGCTAGAACTCCTGCATTTTTCTAATACATAATAATAATAATAATAATAATTATTATTATTATTATTATTGTTATTATTATTATTATTATACACACACACACACACACACACACACACACACACACACACTTGAAGTCAGAATTATTAGCCCCCTTTGAATTTTTTTTTACAATTTTTAGTTTTGAATTTTTTAAACACCATTTTAGGGTCAATATTATTAGCTCCTTAAAGCTATATTTTTTCTCGACTGTCTACTGAACAAACCACTGTTATACAATAACTTGCCTAATTACCCTAACCTGCCTAGTTACCCTAATTAACCTAGTGAAGCCTTTACATGTCACTTTAAGCTGTATAGAAGTGTCTGGAAGAATTTCTAGTGTAATATTATTTACTGTCATCATGACAAAGATAAAATAAATCAGTTATTAGAAATTAATTATTAAAGCTATTATGTTTAGAAATGTGTTAAAAAAATCTGCTCTCCGTTAAACAGAAATTAAGGAAAAAATAATAAAAATTAAAAAGTGTTCTAATAATTCAGGGAGACTGATAATTCTGACCTCAGCTGTATATATTTACCAGACAGATGTCCCTCTTTATCCAGCTGATATATAAAGAGAAAACTGTGACTGAACTACATTTCCCATCATTACAACAAAATCACAAATGAAGACTCATACTCCACGTTTGTCTAATCATTATTGTTAGCTCTTCATTTTAATCCCAAAGCACATCATGTTTATGTGGTGCAGTAAAAAGAAAACAAGGAAATATTGTCAAAACGCCCATTATATATTCCACCCAAAATCACATCATGTCATAATTATGTCATCTAAATATGAACGCTAGCATCCCAGAGGGAAAAAAAACAACAGCACTTTCTGTACAAAAGCTGGAAATATTACCCTGTGAGGATTGAATGCTTATGTCAATGACACATTGGAGTTTTCATATAAATAAATATTCATATATTCATATATTTCCCAAATGATGTTTAACAGAGCATAGACATTTTCAAAGTATTTCATATAATATTTTGTCTAGAAAGTCTTATTTGTTTTATTTTGGCTAGAATGAAAGCAGTTTTCATTTTAAGGTTAATATTATTAGCCCCCTAAAGCAATATTAGTTTTGGATTGTCTACAAAACAAACCACTGTTATACAATGACTTGCCTAATTACCCTAACTTTACCCTAAATACCCTAGTTAAGCCTTTAAATGTCTCTTTAAGCTGAACACTAGTGTAGAAGATCTAGTCTAATATTATGTGCTGTCATCATGGCAAAGAGAAAATAAATCAGTTATTAGAGATGAGTTATTAAAACTGTTATGATTTTAAAGGGCCATGAAACCCCCTCGTCTCAGCAGGGTGTTTTCACACCTCTACTTTGGAAAAAGTCAGAAAAGTGGGCGTGTCCAGCTCTGTTTAGGGGGAGTGTCGGAGGAAGAACAGAGGCTTGGTGTGGGAGTGTCTATTTGGGCGCGCTGAATTTCAGAGTCAAAACACACACACACAGCGGACAATGTGACGGTGTTTACATGGACATCTGTAGTCGAATTATTTGCCAAATTATTAAATGGTGGACTTTAACTGCAGTTTGGCTTTTTCATTCAGGGAATTCATTCATGTCCCTCGTGACAAATGAGATATTTGATTCGAGGATCTGCTCTAAGCGTGTATTTTTCATGCAATGTTTGATACCGCACGGCGAATGAAAGAAAAAAAACCCTCCGCATTTCTCGGAAACTTAGATGCACACGGCAGGTAGCGTCAAAAAGCCGCGTGTGTTATTCCGGTCACAAAATCCAACACGAGGTTATAGTTTGGTTGTAACTGTTAGTGCTAACATGTTTAAACTCGGTGCAATAGTTTGTTTGATACGAATAAAATACGAACTGAATAAACAAAGAGCACTGGTCACTCACTTACCAAATCTGTAGAGACAGGACAATCACCAGCAACTAGAGCCGCGTCTTTATGAAGAGGAGACTACAAGCGAATCCGGATCTCAGCGTTTGCAGATGAGAACAGCTCTCAGGTAAACAATGTTCCTCCTTAGACACGTAAGTTATTGTTGTCGAGCGTCGCGTACACTGTTAATCCACACGTGAGTCTGAGCTCTCACAGAGAGAAAATGAAAACGAAACTTAACGGCAGCAAACTTTAAAAGCAACACTTCACGCTTGTTTTGCCAACACAACATGGCGTCTCTGTCGTCTAAACACTGTGCCAGTAATGAATATTAATGAAGTTGCACAATAGAGTGCGCTGATTGGTTTGAACCAAGCCTTACTCATGCATTAATGCAGCACACTGTAACGCCTGTTTCACACCGCAAGCGTCAGCGGCGCGTGAGCAGAGCGTGCGCAGCGCGTATGTCGAGCAGTAGCAGCACGCAGGCGTTTGCCTTTCACACCAGCTGCGTCTGCAGCGCGCAGCTCTTCGGCAGCTGCTGCAGAGATCAACCTATCTCTGTCTATTCTATCTAGTTATCCATGTCTCTCTTTATACAAATACACTTTTTAAACTTTTCATCTGCACCAAGGCCCCTCTTATGCTGTTTCTTTAACCTGCAAATGTTTATTTTACAAATTTTATAGATCAAATAGTGCTGTATGCTGAGAAGTGTCTACAGTCAGAGGACAATCGCCTGTGATATCATGTCATTAGTTTTTTGATTATCAGGTTGCTGTAGACCTAGTTATAATAATATTTATACAATATAGTTATAATGATATTTATACATGATCAAACTAGTATTACTTTCTCCGCTTCAGTGCTGTCCAGCGGCAGAATAACAGCTCGTTAATGTATGCTCGTGCAGATGATGAGACGGACGAAAGTAACCAATGCATGCCATTCTTTTACTTATTTTCGTGTTGTCAGATTCACAGAGCAAACAGCTCCCGGTAGGAATAACTCGAGTGAACATAAAACAAAGCCGATTAAAACTTTCTTCCTCTGCTCAGCTGCACAGAACACAGCGAGCTCACATCATCCAGCATGCGTGTCGAACTACACTACCCACAATACACTTCCCTATGGACTACAAATCCCGTAAATATTCTATTTCCCCTCTCCTACAACACTAGTGTGCAACTTAAGCAAAACTGATAGTAAAATTGTTTTACATTCGGTTTTGTAGTTCGGGCCTAAATAAATGTTTGTTGCCGTTTTTAATCGTTTTAAGTGAATTTGAATGACTATATATAAACCATTTGACATTATTAACGCATTTATTGGGTAAAATTGCTACTTTTTACTGTCATTCAATGTGTTTTGATCATTATCAATGCACTGTCACTTTAATTGAGCGTGAGCAGCGCGTCAAAAATAGACCCAGCGCCGAAACTATCGCTGCACTGCTGCTTCGGCGACGCTCACGCCTCGCTCTGACGCGCTGCTGCTGCGTGCGTTATGAAAGCTCTAATCTGTTAACATGGACGCCGAAAACACACGCTCTGCTCACGCGCCGCTGACGCTTGCGGTGTGAAACAGGCGTAAGACGTAATAAGACACACTCTGGCTCAGACGTCCAGTCTGCACGCTGGAATACACGCTATTATGTCATGACCGTGACGCAGCTTCAAAAATTTGTTTCAAACAGGAAGTACGAATTTGCTTGAAATAACGCAAAAACAACCAATTTACACTTTTTAGTGAAATATAGGTGTCCTGATAGTGTTTTTAGCAGTGTGGGACACATATACGACTGTCAACAGCTCAAAACATGTGTTTTGGTGTTAAATGTGTTGAAGAAATCGTCTCTCCGTTAAACAGAATTTGGGAAATAAAATATACAAGGGGGCTAATAATTCTGACTTCAACAGTATATGAGACAGACAGACAGACGGACAGGTTTATTAACTCCACAGAGAATATGTTTTATCAAACAGTCGACAGAGCGGATTGAGTGCATGAAAAGCAGCATAAAAATGACGGAGCGTCTGATGATAACCAAAGTGCTGATCTTAGTCATTTTGTTGGCTTCCAGTCAAGTCTTTTGTTGAGGGAAAATTTGACTCTTCAGCAAGTGAAGTGCACTCGTTTTGATTTTGAAATGTCACAATCATTACGAAGAAGCGAGGTCTGCTCTGACATTTATTATTTATAACGCAAAAGCTATACGCAATAAGAAAGAGCTGATTGAAAAGCCCGCAGGAAGGATTATGGATTTAATGATTTCGAATAACCAAAGTAAACATGAAACAGTCGTCTCTATACTGGCACATTTAGTGGAAATAAATGCGACAACGACAGACATACTGTGTACAGAAGTAAAGGTTAGGTATATGTTGAGCGTGTCGATTGGAATATTATGATTCTGTTAATATACAGGAGGTTTATTTGACAGAAAATACAAAAAAAAGGATAAATATGTATAGAACTGACTGATGAGGGTTGATCAATTCTGTCAGATAAGAGCACAAATATCATCATATACAGAAAAAATATATATATGATCATATAAATATTAAATAATAAATAATTTGTGTATCTACACTACTTGACAAAATTCTTGTTGTCGATCAGAGTTGTAAGAGCAACAAATAATAACTTGACTTCTGGTTGATCATTTGGAAAAGTGTCAGAAGGTGGATTTTCCTGATGAATCATCTGTTGATCTGCATCCCAAACATCATCAATACTGCAGAAGAACTACTGGAACAAGCATGGACTCAAGATTCTCAGAGAAATCAGTCAAGTTTGATGAAGGAGAAATCATGGTTTGGGGTTACATTCAGTATGTGGAGATCTGCAACATCAACAGCCTGAGGTGTCAAGACATTTGTGCTGCCCATTACATTACAAACCACAGCAGAGGGACAATTCTCCAGCAGGATAGCGCTCCTGCTCATACTTCAGCCTCCACATCAAAGCTCCTGAAAGCAGAGAAGGTCAAGCTGCTCCAGGATTGGCCAGCCCAGTCACCAAACATGAACGTTATTGAGCATGTCTGGTGTAAGGAGAAGGAGGAGGCGTTGAAGATGAATCCAAAGTATCTTGATGAGCTCTGGGAGTCCTGCAGGAACGCTTTCTTCTTCATTCCAGATGACTTTATTAATCAGTGATGTGAGTCATGTCAGAGATGTATGGATGCAGTCCTCCAAGCTCATGATGGAGTCAGACACAATATTCATTCTGTCTCCACTGCAGCAGGACTTTATATTCTATACTGGACATTATTTCTGTTCAGTGACGAAACTATTGTCTAAGCAGAGTCAGACCTTACTGTCCTGATGAAATCAGTCAAAATCAAGACATGATCAGATTTAATTGAGCTCAAATAGGCAAAATCTAGAGGCCTTTTCCTTTCATATAAGCCACTTCTGATACCAAATGATCAACTAGAAGTCAAGTTATTATTTGTTGCTCCTAAAACTTGGATAGGCGAAAAGACTTTTGTCAGGTATATAGTTGAAAGCAGACATTTACTTACACTGTATAAAAGGCACATACCATTTTAAATAAGTCAGATGTTAATGTGACTAAACTTGTTCTCTTTTAGGTAAGTTAGGATTATCAATGTGTTTCTGTTCTGCTTAATAGCAGAATAATGAGAGAGATATGTGTTGAGAAATTGTTATGACTCTTCTTGAAGGTCAAGTTTACACACAATAAGATTATTCTGCCTCTGGAAAAGCTCAGATGATGATGTCAAGCTTTCGGAAGTTTCTGATTGGCTAATTGACAACATTTGAGTTAATGTGAGGCACAACTGTAGAATAGTGTTGAAGGAAAAGCTCAAACACACTGCTTCCTTGTGTGACAACATGAGAAAATCAACAAGCCAGAATCAACAACAAAGCCAGATTAGCATTAGCTGAATTACACTGGGGAAAGACTCATGTTTGGAGACATGTCCTGTGCTCTGATGGAGCTGAGATTGAACTGTTTGGCCATAATGAGCAGTGTTACATTTGGAGGACAAAGGGGAAAGCGCACAAGCCTTGCAACACCATCCCAACTGTGCAGTATGGGGGCGGCAGCATCATGTTGTGGGGCTGTTTTGCTGCAGGAGGGACTGGTCCACTTCACAGCATAGATGGCATCATGAAGACAGAACATTATGGAGAAATACTGAAGCAACTTCTCAAGACATCAGCCAGGACATTACAACTTGGCAGCAAATGGGTCTTCCAAACACACCATGACCCTAAACACACTGCCAAATGAGTTCAAATGTGCTTTAAGGACAACAGAGTGAATGTTTTGGAGTGGCCATCACAAAGCCCTGATCTCAATCCTATAGAAAATTTGTGGCCAGAGTTGATAAAGCTTGTGCGAGCAAGATATATATATATATACATACATTATGGCCAAACATATATATATATATATATATATATATATATATATATATATATATATATATATATATATATATATATATATGTGTATATATATATATATATGTGTATATATATATATATATATATATATATATATATATATATATATATATATATACATACACATACATACATATAGGAGCACATTTAATAAAAAATAGAAACTAAACAATTATCAAAACACACCTAAATTACTAAAACTTTAACCAAAAAGACAATAAATGCAGTATATATGAACATTTTAGTCTAATTAAAAATGTAAACCAATACTATAATACTATATCAATGATACTAAGAATAAAATGTATATAATATGTTACGATAATAAATGTGTTTTTTTTATCTGTATGCATCATATGCATTTATTTTAATTTGTATATCATGACAGCATCTTATTGCCTAAAGATGTAATATAGCCATGCTTGCCGTAAAATATCAATGTCAGGGCTAAATTTAAATCAATTCTTGTGTGCTTTTGATTTTTCGTCTGTATACCTTCAGATTTGGTCACTTCAGATTGAATCTGTGAAAAATAAAGCTAAAGACGGCTGTTTCAGCAGTGTGTTTCTTAAGTGTTTTCATTTAAGAGGAAAAAAAGGAGTATTCCTGTAAAAGCACACAAGATACTTTCTGACCAAAACAAGCCAACACAAGCTGTCCAAAACATAGCAAACACGCTTACAGGAACAGATCAGGCAAAAAAAAGAAGAGATTTCTGTCATCATTTACTCAGAACCATCAAACAAAGCTGTCTGAAACTCACGCCTACATGTGCAGCATTTCAGTTTATTAGGCACGCAATAATGCTGGTAAAATAATCTTGCTTGCATTTTTGACATAGCATTATTTAGCTGACCCTATTGGCAGATTATTTAACTTGTTTTAAGAGAAAAACGTACTCAATTTTGTCATATTATTTCTTAAAACAAGACAATGTGTTCTGCTTGGCTAGAAAATGCTGCTTGATTTAAGAGGTTTTTTTTTTTTTTTTTTTTAGATATTTGGACTAGAAAAAAGACAAAGATTCAGTGTATACTTGTTCAGATGGCCAGTATGGCTGTGAAGAAGATTATTTATTGAACAATTGTGGACGGTGTGTTGAATTTTTAGAAAATTATGCACAGCTGAGTGGTTGATACACCCCGGTTGTGCATTATTTTCTTATAATTAAATGGTCCATAGTGCATTATGCTCATCAGCCAATCAGAATTGAGCATTTAACAGTAGTATAGCAACAAATAATAATCATCGATCTGCACTGTGAATTATCTTTTAATTTTGAATATCTGATGCAAAAAGAGCAGCATGAACATTCTAATAAATATCTTCTTTTTGTGTTTCACAGATAATTTCCGTCATTTAGGTTTGAAATACTCATCAGCTAATCAGAATCGATAGCACTGTTAGATAGCAGCCAATCATCACTGATGTTTTTGTCACTTAATTTTGAAAATTCGAATTCAAAAAAGAGCAGTATGAACATTCTACTAAACATATCCTTTTTGTTTCACAGACGAATGACGTCATGCAGGTTTGGAATACTCATCAGCCAATCAGAATCAAGCATTTGACAGCAATGTAAGATAGCAACCAATGTTCACTGATGTGCTTTTTGTCCCTTAGTTTTGAAAATCCGAATGCAAAAAAGAGCAGCATGAACATTCTACTAAACATATCCTTTTTGTGTTTCACAGACGAATGACGTCATGCAGGTTTGGAATACTCATCAGCCAATCAGAATCCAGCATTCAACAGCACTGTAAGATAGCAACAAATGATCATTGATGTGCTTTTTGTCTCTTAATTTTGAAATTTGAATGCAAATAGAGCAGCATGAACATTCTACTAAACATCTGCTTTTTGTGTTTCACAGATGAATGTTGTCATTCAGGTTTGGAATACTCATCAGCCAATCAGAATCAAGCATTTGACAGTAATGTAAGATAGCAACCAATGTTCATTGATGTGCTTTTTGTCCCTTAGTTTTGAAAATCTGAATGCAAAAAGAGCAGCATGAACATTCTATCAAACATCTGCTTTTTTGTGTTTCACAAATAAATGACCTCATACAGGTTTGGAATAACCGCTCACCTCAGAATGGTCATCCGCCAATCAGAATCAAGCATTCAACAGCAGTGTAAGATAGCAACAAAAGATAATTGATATGTTTTTGTCCCGCAGTTTTGAAAATTTAAATACAAAAGAGCAGCCTGAACATTTTACTAAACATCTGCTTTTTTGTGTTTCACAAATAAATGACCTCATACAGGTTTGGAATAACCACACACCTCGGAATGCTCATCAGCCAATCAGAATCAAGCATTTGACACCACTGTAAGATAGCAACCAATGATCATTGATGTGCTTTTTGTCCATTTATTTTGAAAATCCGAATGCAAAAAGAGCAGCATGAACATTCTACTAAACATCTCCCTTTTTTGTGTTTCACAAATGAATGACGTCATTCAGGTTTGGAATACTCATCAGCCAATCAGAATCCAGCATTCAACAGCACTGTAAGATAGCAACAAATGATCATTGATGTGCTTTTTGTCTCTTAATTTTGAAATTTGAATGCAAATAGAGCAGCATGAACATTCTACTAAACATCTGCTTTTTTGTGTTTTACAGATGACATCATTCAGGTTTGGAATATTCATCAGCCAATCACAATCCAGCATTCAACAGCACTGTAAGATAGCAACAAATGATCATTAATATGCTTAATTTTGAAAATCTAAATGCAAAAAGAGCAGCTTGAACATTCTACTGAACATCTTCTTTCGGATTTGTCGCCATTCAGGTTTGGACGGACATGCGGATGAGTAAACGATGACAAATCTTCCTCTTTTTTAGGTGAGCTATGCTTTAAAGTGTCCAAAATAAACACAGAGTGCATGATGCTGTAGACGAACATTCAGAAACAATGAGTGTAAACGCAGTGTTGAGACATAAGTTTATAATAAGAGTGGATTCTTTTGTTCATTGAGGTGCTTTTGTGACGAGAGCTCAACGCGACGTGTTCAGCTCGAATAAGCCAGCCGTTCGCTGACACAGTAATCATTCTGACATTTAATAACACTTGTGTAACCTCCCTTATTTATTGGCCCTCGCTTATTATGAGGGAACGTACTCGCTTTCCTTTCTCTTCACACACATTTGTGGCACGCTGAAGTGAGCGAGTGTAATTCATTTACTGTAAAGAAGGTAATGTGCACTTTTTTAACTGTTTTAATGTTTTTTTTTGTGGTCTGCAATACAATCATAAAGTGTTTTCTGCTTGATTAATTAGCTAAGAGTTTAAGTAATTAGATTATTTTCATTTAAAAAAAAACATGACATATTTCACCTCTTAATCAAAGAAAAAAATTATTAAAACAAGCTTGTTTTTAATACTTTTTATATTATGACATTCATGACAGTTGAGCAGATTTTTTTTAATAGTCATCATCCTGTGTGTCTGAATATATTAATATTAATTATTATTATTATTACTTAAAAAACTGTTATTTTCATTATCCTTAGTTTTAATTACATGTTTTTTTTTACAGTTAAACAATCATGTTTCATATTAAAGTATTGAGAATTGGTGAGAGGAAATTTGCAATTATCACAAAAATAACATTAATGTCTGATTTTGTATGTTTTCAAATGTTGACTAGTGTTTGTATGTGTGGGTGTGTGTATTTATATATATATATATATATATATATATATATATATATATATATATATATATATATATATATATATATATATATATATATATATGGGTATATATATGGGTATATTTTAAATTTTATTATTGATATTTTCACAGTTTTTGTCACATTTTTAATAAAACACATTTTTTATATTTTATAATATATACATCATATATATATATATATATATATATATATATATATATATATATATATATATATATATATATATATATACTGGATATATTATAAAATATATTTGTTTTATATTATATTATATTATATTATATTATATTATATTATATTATATTATATTATATTATATTATATTATATTATATTATATTAAAATATATTATAATAAGCTAATGTCACAGAAAGTACAATTATATATACACTCACCGGCCACTTTATTAGGTACACTTTACTAGTACTGTGCTGGACCCTCTTTTGAATTCAGAACTGCCTTAATCCTTCATGGCAGAAATTCAACAAGCTACTGGAAATATTCCTCAGAGATTTTGCTCCAAATTGACATGATAGCATCACACAGTTGCTACAGATTTGTCGACTGCACATCCATAATGCCAATCTCCCGTTCCACCACATCCCAAAGCTGCTCTATTGGATTGAGCTCTGGTGACTGTGGAGGCCATTTGAGTACAGTGAACTCATTGTAATGTTCAAGAAACCAGTCTGAGATGATTGAGCTTTAGGACATGGTGTGTTATCCTGCTGGAAGTAGCCATCAGAAGATGGAGACACTGTGCTCATAAAGGGATGGACATGGTCAGCAGCAATACTCAGGTAGGCTGTGGCGTTGATGCTCATTTGGTACTAATGAGCCCAAAGTGTGCCAAGAAAATCTCCCCCACACCATTACACCACCACCGCCAGCCTGAAGTGTTGATACAAGGCAGGATGGATCCATGCTTTCATGTTGCTGACGCCAAATTCTGACCCGACCATCCGAATGTGTCAGCAGAAATGGAGACTCATCAGAGCAGCAACGTTTCTCCAATCTTCTATTGTCCAGTTTTGGTGAGTCTGTGTGAATTGTAGCCTCAGTTTCCTGTTCTTAGCTGACAGGAGCGGCACCCGGTGTGCTCTTCTGCTGCTGTAGCCCATCCGCCTCAAGGTTGGCCGTGTTGTGTGTTCAGAGATGCTCTTCTGCAGAGCTCGGTTGTATCGAGTGCTTATTTGAGTCACTGTTGCCTTTCAGCTGGAACCAGTCTGGCCATTCTCCTCTGACCTCCGGCATCAGCAAGGCATTTGCGCCCACAGAACTGCCGCTCACTGGATTTTTCCTCTTTGTTGCAGCATTCTCTGTAAACCCTTGAGATGGTTGTGCATGAGAATCCTAGTAGATCAGCAGTTTCTGAAGTACTCAGAGCAGCCCGTCTGGCAGCAACAACCATGCCACATTCGAAGTCACTTAAATCCCATTTCTTCCCCATTCTGATGCTGGCTTTAAACTTCCGCAGATCATCTTGACCATGTCTACACGCCTAAATGTATTGAGCTGCCGCCATGTGATTGGCTGACTAGAAACTTGCGTCAACGAGCAGTTGGACAGGTGTACCTAATAAAGTGGCCAGTAAGTGTAGCTTCATAATCACAAAATGCAAAAAAAAAAAAAAATGTCTGCATTGTTTTCAAACAGGTTCCACATCCTCTCCTGCCATTCGTAAATAAACTAACAGTCCCGCCCCAACTTGCGCCATTGGTTGTTTTAGTAGTAGCCTTTTTCAACTAAATAAGCTATTTTAAAAGCAGCAGAGAATCAAAATGTTCTGTATTGTGATAAATCAGTAGTTTACTTCATCCTAAATCGGCCTTTTGTGCTTTCAAGTGTGTTCTTGACAGCTTTCCTGAGATTTGCTCAATTAAAGTGCTATAGTGGTAATTGGTTTCTGGGGGTCGCTGGGTTGCAGCTTATCAGTGCTTCATAAATAAAACAAATCTTTATACTAGCAACGTTTTTTTTTTTTGTCCCTGCTCTTTGTTGAACACAAGAGGATGCTGGGAAGGGAGGCACTACACATTCCAAAGCCATGATGCAATGGAATCCCTGAGCCTGTTAACCCCTAAATACACACACACATACACACATATACATAAAACATGCGTGCACATGCACATAAATGCAAAGCATGAACTCATATGTTTGTGTGTGTGTGTGACTCCACATGCCTGTTGAGTTCTCCATCTGTGGCTTTTATTAAACAAGTTTCCACCCCAGGACCCTCTCCAACACACTCTCACTGCCTGCATGTGGTACAATAAGCATGTTGACACACACACACGGTCGTGGAGAGACAACAAGTGTCCTACTGCGATGACAATGACAGCTCACTCTCTCTCACACACACACATGCACGGCCTGAGACACACATGCACACTCTCATTCTCATTGGACAAATGCAGTTGTGAGTGTTCTAGATGTGAAAGCTACTGGTTGTGCATGGAAAAATAGAGTCTGGTGTTCAGTGTTCACAGATCTCTCTTTTACATTCGTATTTTCTATAAGATGCTTTACAGTAATATGTTTGTGCATATATACATTAGACTAATCAGTACCAAAGACAAAACTGATGAGCTAATCTAACAAAATCACTGAAGATCACAGTGCAAAAATTACTACACGCAGGCATACAGTGCAAGAAATACATTGCACAACACGCAAGAAATACATTGACATGTCTTTTAAAATAACATACAAAACCTCAATTATATGTGTATTAAAATAAACATCAAAATACAGCAGCCATAGATGTCTCAAAATAAAATACTGGAAACAGTATTACTGTTTGTATATACAAACAGTATGTATATATATATATATATATATATATATATATATATATATATATATATATATATATATATATATATTTATACACACACACACACACACACACACACACACACACACACACACATATATATATATATATATATATATATATATATATATATATATATATATATATATATATATATATATATATATATATATACATATAATATATATTTATACAACAGTTCTGTCTGGTTCTCGAATCTGATTGGCTGGTAGCCGTGATATATTTAAGTAATATCAGCACCCGTACAGCCTCTTTACCCTTTGTGTATTACTCCGCCCACATACAGCCAGCAAAAAGCAACCACTATAGATCTACAGTTTAAAAGATGCACGCTCAGCTGTTTAACTGTCAGCTTATGATTTGAATACAACGCGTAAGAAAGTAGTTCCTTATACAAAAGGGTTTTTGAGACTCTCCATGTTTGATTTAGTTTTTTTATACACATTTATGGCGTCAAACTGTTGTATAAACGCAATATCACACTCGTAGCAGTGCAATATGGCTGTATATCGGCACTGGTGGGGGCACTAAGGCACGCCTCCCACCAGTGCCGATATACAGCCATATCGCACTGCTACGAGTATATATATATGTATATATATATATATATATATATATATATATATATATATATATATATATATATATATTACTGTAATACAGCAAAATGCGTTCACAAGGGAGCATGACATTTCTTTGCAAACCTTCTATCGACAGCCCTATTCAATCAATCCCATTAAGCTGAGTGAAGTATTCAGTTCAATTCACCTTTATTTATGTAGCGCTTTTACAATGTAGATTGTGTCAAAGCAGCTTCACATAAAAGATCTTAGTAAATTGAAACAGTATAGTTCAGTTTTAAGTGTTTAAGTTCAGTTCAGTTTAGCTCAGTTCAGTGTGTTTAATATTCACTGCTGAGAGTCCAAACACTGAAGAGCAAATCATCGATGCGCAGCTTTACAGATTCCAAACCATGCAAGCCAGTGGCGACAGTGGCGAGGAAAAAATTAATCAATTGGCGAAAGTGAATAATTAATAAACCTCAAGAGAAACCAGGCTCAGTTGGGCACGACCATTTCTGGACAAACTTCTTGTGCAGAGCTGCAGTCTAGGCTGGACCTCAGCGAAGACTTGTCTGTCCCTGGAGTCTCACAGGAATCAGTCTCATGCTCTCCACTCCTCCATGATCACCACAGCAGCTGCTGAGGATACGGCCTGGTCCGGGATTGTGGAAACCTTGGGATCATCTCGTCGCTGGTCTTGGATCGAATCAGTGGCGCTGCATACTCTGAGGGCCTCGGGATGAGTATCCCCAGGTGGAAATAGAGAATAAAGAGAATAATTAGTGTAGCTGCTGTTCATAGTGTATATATGAGATGTGTGGAGCACATTCATGAGTGTATGCTTTACTAAAAAGATAGGTCTTTGATATAGAGTTGAACTGGCAGAGTGTGTCTGAGCCTCGGATATTATCAGGAAGGCTATTCCAGAGTTTAGGAGCCATAAATGAGAAGGCTTGACCTCCTTTAGTAGACTTTGCTACTCTAGGTACTATACCAGAAGCCCTGAGTTTTGAGATCTTAAAGAGCGAGTTGGATTGTAGCGAGACAGAAGGTTGGTTAGATAAACAGGAGCTCGATTATTTAAAGCTTTATAGGTGAGAAGCAATATTTTAAATTTAATACGAAACTTAACAGGCAGCCAGTGTAAAGAGGATAACATTAGGGGTGATATGATCATATTTTCTAGACCTGGTAAGAACGCTGGCAGCTGCATTTTGTACTAGCTGAAGTTTATTAATAGAAGATGCTGGGCAGCCAGCAAACAGAGCATTACAGTAATCCAGCCTAGAAGTCATAAAAGCATGGACTAGCTAGATATGATTTTCAAAAGTTAAATTGCTGTCTAATATGACACCCAGATCTTTTACAGTAGAGCTAACGCTAACTTTGTATCCCTCTAAATGTAGGTCGAAGTAGTGAAGTAAACAATGATTGACAGCTACAGCATTTCTCAGAGCAAGTTTAAATCAGCTTCTCTGCACCTCATTCACTTGTACTGTACATGAATAGGTATTCATAAACGTTTGCTTCTCGTTGACTTTAGTGTAAATTTTATACAAATATTATATAAAAGTCCTGTCTTGAAGATAGGCGGGCCATTATCGGCATTAAGGCGATACTCTTTTCGGGCGATAAAAACAAATATTGCCGTTAATCTATTCTCAATGTTGGGTGGGAGCTGGGTTTATTCTACGCAAGCTGTGATGACTTTCACCTTGATATTTAAGTGCGGATGTATACCTGGCCGAATTGCGCTGTAGGTGGCGAGAACGAGTCTTCGAACCCGTGTGTATTCCTACTGTAAAATGACCACATCAAACGTGACGTGCTCACATGGATGCAGTTCACTAGAGTGAATCGGATTAATGTCAGCTCTACATCTAACTATAAGGCGCTTGTAGAGTTTATGCATTCGAGTAAAACATATACAAATAAAATGGACCAGATGCTTTTTAAAATGAATGACTGTGAATGACAGTCAAACCGGTGAGCCGTCTGACAAAACAAGTGCCCTTCTGAATCAAATCAGCAGGACGCCCTTCTGGATCTTTCACTTACTTCGAAGACACGACTGACTACACTTACATGGACATTTTCATCACCAATTATCAGAGTCGAACAGTTTCTTAAGCAGTTTGTGCTGCATTTTTGGAAACAGGAGATGAGCCCCTGGTCTAATGCGCCACCTGGCTTGAGAAACCTCTTCTCAAAGGCTTATTATTTGGGTAGCACACATATTCTGAATGCCTTCAGCAGAATTTAAATGAGCCATTTTAATCTAGATTAATTCCAAGATTACAGTGAGATTAATCTAGATTAAGAAAACACAAACAAAACAAGATTGACAAAACTAGTGCCCTTCTGAATCAAACCAGCAGGACGCCCTTCTGGATCTTTCACTTACTTCGAAGACACGACTGACTACGCTTACATGGACATCTGTAATCTAGTTATTTGCCTTAATAGACAATAATATTATGAAGGTGTTAACGTGAAGTGCTTTCTTGTAAGAGTTTCCTGTCACTTTGGATGACCCTAACTGCAGTTCGGCACGTTCACTTTAACTCATGAACACTTCATTCATGCTCCCGTGACAAACTGGGCTATTAGACGCAAATAAGGAGTAAGGACTGGTGAGGGTGTTATGGAATATAATAACAAGCGCCAAATGGAACGAAAAAAAACTTCCGCATTTTGTGATACTGACAGCCGTGTGTGTGGATCTTGTCAGAAAATATTGCGAAAAGTTCTACATGACGGTAATAGTTTGATTATGGTGTTTACCAAGCGTAGATTGCACTATCATGTTTTTCTCTTCTTCTTCATTCTTTTATATCACATTTTACCTGTTTTTATGTTTTGTTTTGTTTTGTTTTTACGCATTTTTATTATTTGTTTTTATTTTTATTTTACTTGTTTCTTTTATTATTGTTTATGTAAAGCACTTTGAATTGCCATTGTGTATGAAATGTGCTATATAAATAAACTTGCCTTGCCTTGCCTTACTTCAATACGCCCACTAATATCTGCATACTCCATATGCCTTAACTCCATTTCTGTTTAGCTCATTGATGACTTTAGTCGAATTAAAGTTATCAAAAATGGCTGTTAGGAGCTTACGTAGGCCAACAGTTCAACATTCATGCTTAAATGAATGAACAGTGAGTAAACACAAGCACATCTTATTGAACATCATTTATTTTCATCACTAATTATCATAGTAGAACAGTTTCTCAAGCAGTTTGTGTTGCGTTTTTGGAAACAGGAGATAACCCCTGGTCTAATGCGCCACCTGGCTTGAGAAACCTGTTCTCAAAGACTTATTATTTGAGTAGCCCAGATGTTTTGAATGCCTTCAGCAGAATTCAAATGAGAAATTTAATCTAGATTAATTCCAAGATTACAGTGAGATTAATCTAAATTAAGAAAACAATCTATGCCCACCTATACTTGATGATCTGAAAAAAAAATCTATATAAAAATAATTTAATGCAGAAAATGAGTTGGAATAAAGTACTACAGCATATCTCTCCATTGTGTTTTCATCCATTGCGTGGCCAGTGAAATTACCACCATCTCTTAACAGTCTTATATTTTAAAAGGGGGATTTATGAAGAGCTTATTTTAATAAGCCGAAAAGAAAATGAATGAATAAATATTCTGCATGATGGGTGGCATGGTGGCTCAGTGGTTAGTACTGTGGCCTCACAGCAAAAAGGTTGCGGGTTCGAGCCCCTGCTGGATCAGTTGGCGTTTCTGTGTGGAGTTTGCATGTTCTCCCCATGTTCGCGGGGGTTTCCTCTGAGTGCTCTGATTTCCTTCACAGTCCACACAAATGCGCTATAGAATTGATGAACTAAATTGGCTGTAGTGTGTGTGTGTGTGTGTGTGTGTGTGTGAGTGAGAGAGAGGGAATAAGTGTGTATGTGACTGTTTCCCAGTACTGGGTGGAAGCTGGAAGCGCATCAGCTGCGTAAAACAAAGGCTGGAATTGTTGGTGGTTCATTCCGCTGTGGCGACCCCCAATAAA
>NC_133181.1:60917500-60935000 GCF_049306965.1 Danio rerio | reverse complement strand
ATCTATAATGAGGTTTTTTTTGTGACAAAGCATACTGTATTAAAATTAGTTTACACTTTATATTAAATGTTAACCAATCGGCTGTGAGAATTATTGAAGTGTGTTATTTTTTCAGCCACTTCTTATATTAATAATAAGTCATGACTTTGTTTAACTTGATAGTTGTTTTTCCTTGAACTTGATATTCATTTACTTGGTATATTAATCTTGCTTTTCATGTATTAAAATAGGTACTGTAAACTATTTAACTTAAGCGAGCCAGTATAAACACTAGATCTGATTTCTTTTAAGAGTGAATGCATGTTTTGAATAACCCACGTTATCTTTAGACGCATGAAGAAAACAAGATGAAGCTTTTAAATTCAGCCATTGTGACTGGGAGTAACTCATAATTTGCTGATGGGTGTTTATAGTAGGGTGTCACAGAGTTAAGCTTGTGGCTCTGAGCATATGGAAAAGATCAGCCGGCGGAGTAATCCAAGCCAACTCCATACGTTGAAAAATGATCCTGTGCAAGTGGACATTATGAAACAAAATTTTTAGGGGGGGGGGGGGTGCTCTCCCCACCACAATGGCCCTCTTTATGTGCCCCAGCTTTAATAATGCAATATTCTCCAGCATTCTTGAGAGGCCCCAATTGAAGGTCATGTATGGAGGTCTCGCATTAATATGTAACGTTTGAGAGTTTTTTTTGTGTGTGTGTGAAAGTGGTTTTTACAGTGGTGCCACATGAACCGGAAATGGATCTGAAAAACTAGGCCATCCATGATAAGTGACGATCGTTTCCTGTTGCATACGCACAAACATGCTACATGCTGCATTCCAGAGACATGCGTGAGCTTTTTCATGTTTGCATGTGAAATATAGTGAATGGAAGAACCGTGCACATGTTTGACTGAGTCTCATCAATTAAGAATCAAATTATATTAGGATTTGCATTAAACAAATAGCCTAATATCATGACTTCTATTTGCATTTTTTATAGATTAAATAGAGGATTGCATGTAATAATATACAGTGAGTTAAGATGCACAACATAAAATGTTTACAATTGTGTCAAGATAACCCCCATGTTGAGATGCTAATACTGCTTTTTTTTATTAATATGCTTTTGCTTTTGTCTGGTGGCTAAAATATACTCAAAAAAATGCTGGGTTATAATAACCCTGTGTTTATTATGTCTATATTTGACCTAACATTGAGGTAAACAACCCAGCATTTTATTTAGAATGTACAGTGGACACAAGGGGGCGACTGAGCTTACTTTAATTGCATGCATTATATTCAGCTAGCTATTCATTAGCATATTAGATTAACATAAATACTTATTTTTTATATTATTTTTTACATAAAATACAAAACAAAGACACAATTCTGAATGCAACAGCATGCTTTTATAGCTAAAATTGCAATTCAGTTATTTGAATGTGCACTCTAAAAATGCACGGTTGTAGTTACTCAAAGTTGGGTCAAATATTGACATACCTAATGTTGGTTTAATATATTTCAGTTGGATTTAATTTGCACTATTTGAACTCAGCCGTTGGGTTTAAACATATTTGACGCAACATTGAGTTAAAACAACCCAGTCATATAATTACAATGCATAGTGGACTCAAGGGGGCGACATAGTTCATGTTAACTGTGTGCATTTGTATTTATGTTCAGCTAACTAGCCATTAGCATATTAGATTTACCTAAATTATTCTTCTTGTCAGCTTAGTCCCTTTATTAATCCGGGGTCGCCACAGCGGAATGAACCGCCAACTTATCCAGCAAGTTTTTACGCAGCGGATGCCCTTCCAGCCGCAACACTTCTCTTGGAAACATCCACACACACATTCACACTCAAACTCTCTCACACTCTCTCGCAACTTCGTCATAAATCTGAGTTTTGTTCTTATGCCATTAAAAAATATTGAGTTCATCTTGGTGATACTTTAGTTTAAAAAAATTCCCACGATGAAATACTGGCTCACTGCTTATCATTAGTTACTATATCAGTACTAATCCTACACAGTATCTAAACCCAGCTACTACATTATTAACTATTAATAATTAATAGTTTGTTGAGCTAAAAATTAAGTTATTATTAAGAGCAAGTGAGAGTAAGAGCAACCAAAATGTCAAATAACCCACGCAGTTGGGTTTATACATATTTGACCCAACGTTGGGTCCAACCTCTTTAAGAGTCTTTTATTATTAGAGCCAAAAAATACTAAAATCTCTCTCGCAACTTTATTATTAATTTGAGTTTTGTTCTTATGCCATTAAAAAAAATTTCAGTACATATTTTACTGATACTTCAGTTTAAATCGATTTCCACTATGAAATACTGGCTCTTTACCTGCTTATTATTAGTTATTATATTAGTACTAATCCCACTAATGCCTAAACCCAACTACCACAATAATAACTATTTATAATAATTGGTAATTTATTGAGCTTAAATGGTAGTTTATTAATATTACGTAATGGTAAGAGCGACCAAAATGTCAACTAACACATGCAGTTGGGTTTATACATATTTAACCCAATGTTGGGTCCAACCTCTTTAAGAGTCAATTTCTGTTTTAGAGCTAAAAAAAAAATGCAAATATCACTCTCACAACTTTACCATAAATTTGAGTTTTGTTCTTATGCCATTAAAAAATATTGAGTTCATCTTTTGGAGATAGTTTAGTGCCAAAAAATTCCCACTATTATATACTGGCTCGTTGCTTATCATCAGTTATTATATCAGTACTAATCCTACACAATATCTAAACCCAGCTACTACATTATTAACTATTAATAATTAATAGTTTATTGAGATAAAAATTAAGTTATTATTAAGAGCAAGTGAGAGTAAGAGCAACCAAAATGTCAAATAACCCACACAGTTGGGTTCATACATATTTGACCCAACGTTGGGTCCAACCTCTTTAAGAGTCTTTTATTATTAGAGCCAAAGAAATACTAAAATTTCTCTCGCAACTTTATCATACATTTGAGTTTTGTTCTTATGCCATTAAAAAAATATTGAGTTCATCTTTTGGTGATACTTTAGTTTCAAAATATTCCCACTATTATATACTGGCTCGTTGCTTATCATTAGTTATTATATTAGTACTAATCCCTCCTAATGCCTAAACCCAACTACTACATTAATAACTATTAATAATTAGTAATTTATTGAGCGGGTGAGGCAGTGATGCAGTAGGTAGTGCTGTCACCTCACAGCAAGAAGGTCGCTGGGTCGCTGGTTCGAACCGCGGCTCAGTTGGCGTTTCTGTGTGGAGTTTGCATGTTCTCCCTGCCTTCGTGTGGGTTTCCTCCGGGTGCTCCGGTTTCCCCCACAGTCCAAAGACATGCAGTATAGGTGAATTGGGTAGGCTAAATTGTCCGTAGTAAATGAGTGTGTGTGTGAATGTGTGTGTGGATGTTTCCCCAGAGATGGTTTGCGGCTGGAAGGGCGTAAAAACTTGCTGGATAAGTTGGCAGTTCATTCCGCTGTGGTGACCCTGGATTGATAAAGGAACTAAGCCGACAAGAAAATGAATGAAGGATGAATTTATTGAGCTAAAATGGTAGTTTATTAATATTATGTAATGTTAAGAGCGACCAAAATGTCAACTAACACATGCAGTTGGGTTTATACAAATAGAGTCTATTTCTTTCTCAGAGCTAAAAATGCAAAAATTACTTGCACAACTTCATCATACATTTGAGTTTTGTTCTTATGCCATTAAAAATTTTGAGTTCATCTTTTGGTGATACTTTAGTTTAAAAAAATTCCCACTATTATATACTGGCTCATTGCTTATCATTAGTTATTATATTAGTTCTAATCCCTCCTAATGCCTAAACCCAACTACTACATTAATAACTATTACTAATTAGTAATTTATTAAGCGGGCGAGGCAGTGGTGCAGTAGGTAGTGTTGTCACCTCACAACAAAAAGTTCGCTGGTTCGAACCTCGGCTTAGTTGGCGTTTCTGTGTGGAGTTTGCATGTTCTCCCTGCCTTCGCATGGGTTTCCTCCGGGTGCTCCGGTTTCCCCCACAGTCCAAAGACATGCAGTACAGGTGAATTGCGTTGACTAAATTTTCCGTAGTGAATGAGTGTGTGTGGATGTTTCCCAGAGATGGGTTGCGGCTGGAAGGGCATCCGCTGCGTAAAAACTTGCTAGAAAAGTTGGCGGTTCATTCCGCTGTGGCGACACCAGATTAATAAAGGGACTAAGTCGACAAGAAAATGAATGAATGATGAATTTATTGAGCTAAAATGGTAGTTTATTAATATTATGTAATGGTAAGAGTGACCAAAATGTCAAATAACACATGCAGTTGGGTTTATACAAATAGAGTCTATTTCTTTCTCAGAGCTAAAAATGCAAAAATCACTCACACAACTTCATCATACATTTGAGTTTTGTTTTTATGCCTTAAAAAAATTAATTACATATTTTGCCAATACTTTAGTTTAAATATCAATTAAAACTGGCTCATTACCTGCTTGTTATTAGTTATTTTTTCTAATACTAATCCTACCCAATACATAAACCCAACTACTGCATTAATAACTATTAATAATTAATAGTTTATTCAGCTAAATGTCTTAGTTTATTAATAGTATGAGTGACCAAAGCATCAAATAACCCACAGTCCTCATGCATGCATAGTTTGCAGACGGTTGCACCTCAGAATAGGGAACCAACTTTTACAGCTATAACAACCAGGCAATCGATAATACATTAACCAATGTCATCATTTGCCCTGCAACAAACCTGCCAGATCCATACTTCCAATGCAAACACGCCCGGCGCTGCGAATAACCGCTATGCTAGTATTTACTCAAGCACCCGTTGGTCCGACGGTGCACAATCAGACATTTAACCTGCAAGAGTTCTGTGCAAGAAGCTTTTGCCCGTTTTTATTTTATTTGTTTCTGTGCCGTCTTCATGCTAAAGTTTCAGTTGAGCGGTGACTCATTCTCACTTTGAGTCGACTGACTTTCTATCTCTCGTTTTCATGAGTGGGTGTATTGTTTGTTAAGCATACGCTCTGTGAATTCCTCCTCTAAAGGCCATCTCTTCATAAATGCATGTTTCACCCAGAGAATATTTGTCGAATGCATTATGACTTGTGCATGGCCCCGGGCTCATTGGCTGCGTTTAAAATTGAAGCTGGATAGGTTAAGAGAAGATGGACCACTTCCCCCTCTTCACCGCCGTTACTGTATTAATGCAGACAGAGATAGGCAGACCACAGCCAGACTCAAACCAAGTCTACTTCTGACTCTTAGATCATCAAGCACATTCACCGGGTCAAGAGAGATTCATCTGTAACTGATCGAATGCTCTACGATATTGAAATTGCTTTTATTTTGCTGTATTTTTGAAGGCTTTTGAATGGTTCATCAGTGTGTGTGACTGTGTGTGTATGTGTGTGTGTGTGTGTGCTTAAATCAAAGCATTTGTCCTTCAATGCTTTCGCATTCATCCAGTCGGTCTCGTCTTACATTTTTTTTCCTCAACAAATATGACAGATATCCACTTTGTTATAATAATAATATCTTTTACTCTGCAATGGATCGAATGGATTGAATGGTCTAAGATATTGAAAATGTTTTTATTTTCTGAAGGCATGTGTCTGCATTATCGTGAATGCTTCATCAGTGTGTGTGTTTCAATCAAAGCATTTGTCTTTATAGTCTTTCAGTATTTTCGCATTTATCCAGTCAGCCTCAGCTTATTTTTTTTCATCATCTTTGCTTTTGCATTCAGAAATATTGACAGATTGTGGATGTAAAATATGGACAAATCCAAATATTGAGTTAAAAACTTAATGACAAATTTAAAGCAGTGCTTCAAGTTTATCCATATTTAATCCAAATGTAGCCTGAAAATAAAGAAGCTATAAGAGTGTTTGTATCAATGTTACCCACTTTTTATAGTGGGTCAAAAGAGATTGATTTGTAATGGAATAAATGATCTAAGATAATGAAATTAGTTTTATTTGTTTTTATATCTTTATTTTTTAAAGATATATTGTTTGCCTTTATTAGATTGGACAGTATTTAGACAGGAAGAGAAGTTGGAGAGAGAGGAGTAGGGTAGGGAAAAGTCCTTGTGGCGGGATTCAAACTCGGGACGCCCTAACATGCTATTGCACCATATGTCGATGCACTGACCACTGGGCTATTGCGCTGACATCATATCTGTATTTTATCGAAATGTGGCATAAAAACAAATAAATAATAAATAATAAGAGTGTTGGTGAAACTATCAAGAGATTGATCTGTCTAAGAATTTAGAAGAAGAATTTATCCAGTCAGCCTCAGCTTATTTTTTTCATCATCTTTGCTTTTGCATTTAGAAATATTGACAGATTATGATTGTAATTTGCGTCCTTACACTTGTATCAAACCCAGTTTGTGTAAAATATGGACAAGCCCAAAGAGTGTTAAAAATGTAAATGACAAAGCAGTGGTTCAGGTTTTTCCCTATTGTATTTAAATGTGGCACAATAATAAAAAAGTAATAGGAGTGTTGGTGAAAATATCAATAGAGATTGATCAGGAACTGATCGAATGGTTTAAGACAGTGGTTCTCAAATTTTTTTCATCAAGTACCACCTCAGAAAAAAATTGTCTCTTCAAGTACCACCAAAATGAACAGTATTGAAATATAGTAGCGTAGTAGGCCCAGTAAAGCAGCTACAACTCTGCACAGTTAAAAAAATGTGGCAGATTACCTTAGAAATATAGGCTATATGTCATATATGGCTTATTATGTACATCATTTTTGATAAATTTTGAAATGTGTGTAGCATGTACATTACATATTTAATTCCTCCGCGTACCAAAAGAAGGGAGCCTGCGTACCACTAGTGGTACACGTACCACAGTTTGAGAACCACTGGTTTAAGATATTATAATTGGTTTTATTTGCTTTATTTATGAAAGCTTGCTACTGAGTATTGTGAATGGTTCATCAGTGTTTGTTATTGCAAATAAAGCATTTGTCTTTCAATGCTTTTGCATTTATGCAGTCAGTCTCATCTTGCAACTTTTCAAATTATGACGAAGTAAATTGCATCCTTAAACATGTTTTAAAGCCAATTTGATCGAACCCAAATGTTGAGTTAAAAATGTAAATGATAAATTTAAAGCAGTGGTTCAGGTTTATCTCTTGTATCCAAATGTGGCACGAATATAAAAAAGTAATAAGATTGTTGGTAATACTAATATATTTTACACTGTGTCAATGGAGATTGATCTGTAGTAGATCTGCATTATCGTGAATGGATCACCAGTGTGTGCTATCAAAATCAAAGCATTTGTGTTTTGTATTCTTTAGTTTCATCCTACATTTTTTGTTTCTCATCAAATATCCTGTTGCAGAAATATGACAGATTATGGAAGTAAATTACATGCTTACATTTGTTTCAAACCAAGCTTGGGTGAAATATGGACAAACCCAGATGCTGAGATAAATTTGAAAAGAAACATTTAAACCAGTGGTCCGGGTTTATCCATATTTTACCCAAATGTGGCCTGAAAATAAAGAAAAGTAATAAAAGAGTGTTTGTAAAAAAGTCCACTTTGTTATAAAGTGCATTTCTATAGTCTAAAAAGAAACATTTTCCACTATAAAGAGTCTTTAGTGTAATTTAACGCTTTTTTTAACCATAGATATCAGCAATGAAGTTTTATTTCAATAGCGTGTGCTGTTTCACGTTGACTTAAATAAGTAGTTCTGTTTTACGCTAGAATATGGACCGATTCTCACTTTTAACTTTGCATGTCTGTCACTAGCACAATTGCTGTTTATTAGTACTCGTTTTGCACGATCACATCCCTAATCACTTAACCTTAACTACCACATTACTAAAGATTAATGCACAGCAAATTATTAGTTTGTTGTGGTGAAATCCATAGTTTGTGGTTTAATAATGAGAACTGAACCTTAGAATAAAGTGTAACCAAATCGTGTCATCATTTACTCACATTCTACTTGTTCCAAATCTGTTACACTTCAGTTTGAGTAGCAATTGTCCCCTATAACTACTGGATTGTTACCTGTGTAGATTATTAAGATATTGGCTGTTTATTAGTACTTATAAAGTATGATCTTATTCTGCATCTCAATACCTATACCCATCTATCTTTATAACTAATATTAAGCAGCAAATTAGGAGTTTATTGAGTTAAAAGTCAGTTAATAGTTTATTAATAGTGAGCATTGCATCTTAAAGTAAAATGTGACCCTGTGATGAGAAGATATTTTGAAAAATGTTGAAACACAAATGGTCACCATTGACTTCCATAGTATAAAACAATTACAATGGAAGTCAATGGTGACCAATCGGACTTAAAGCATGTTCAGATGGTCACCAATGACTTCCATAGTATGGGAAGACTACCATGAAAGTCAATGGTGACCAATTGGACTTAAAGCACATCCAGATGGTCACAATTGACTTCCATAAAATGGTAAAACTACTATGGATGTAAATAGTCATTAATTGGACTTAAAGCACATCCAGATGGTCACAATTGACTTCTATATTATGGGAAAACTACCATGGAGGTCAGTAGTGGCCAATTGGACTTAAAATACCTTCAGGTGGTTATCATTGACTTCCATAGTATTAGAAAACTACCATGGAGGTCAATGGTCGCCAATTAGACTTAAAGGATGTTCAGATGGTCACCATTGACTTCCATTGTACTGGAAAACTACCATGAAAGTCAATGGTGACCAATTGGACTTAAAGCACATCCAGGTGGTCACAATTGACTTCCATAGTATGGGAAGATTACCATGAAAGTCATTGGTGACCAATTGGACTTAAAGCATTGCCAGATGGGTACTATTGACTTCCATAGTTTGGGAAAACTACCATGGAGGTCAGTGATGACCAATTGGATTTAAACATATTCAGATGGTTACCACAGACTTCCATAGTATTGGAAAACTACCATGGAGGTCAATGGTGACCAGTTGGACTTAAAGCACATCCAGATGGTCACAATTGACTTCTATATTATGGGAAAACTACCATGGAGGTCAGTAGTGGCCAATTGGACTGAAAATACCTTCAGGTGGTTATTATTGACTTCCATAGAATTAGAAAACTACCATGGAGGTCAATGGTCGCCAATTGGACTTAAAGGATGTTCAGATGGGTACCATGGTGGTCAGTGGTGACCAATTGGATTTAAACATATTCAGATGGTTACCACTGGCCGCCATAGTATTAGAAAAGTACCATGGAGGTCAATGGTCACCAATTGGACTTAAAGGATGTTCAGATGGTCACCATTGACTTCCATAGTATTGGAAAACTACCATGAAAGTCAATGGTGACCAATTGGACTTAAAGCACATCCAGATGGTCACAATTGACTTCCATAGTATGGGAAGATTACCATGAAAGTCATTGGTGACCAATTGGAATTAAAGCATTGCCAGATGGGTACTATTGACTTCCATAGTTTGGGAAAACTACCATGGAGGTCAGTGATGACCAATTGGATTTAAACATATTCAGATGGTTACCACAGACTTCCATAGTATTGGAAAACTACCATGGAGGTCAATGGTGACCAGTTGGACTTAAAGCATGTTCAGATGGTCACCATTGACTTCCATAGTATTGGTAAACTATACCATGAAAGTCAATGGTGACCAATTGGATATAAAGCATCTTCAGATGGTTACAATTGACTTCCATAGTTTGGGAAAACTACCATTGAGGTCAATGGTGACCAATTGGTTTTAAACATATTCAGATGGTTACCACTGACTTCCATAGTATTGAAAAACTACCATGGAGGTCAATGGTGACCAGTTGGACTTAAAGCATGTTCAGATGGTCACCATTGACTTTCCTAGTATGGGAAAACTACCATGGAGGTCAATGGTGACCAATCGACCTTGAAGCATGTTCAGATGGTTACCATTGACTTCCATAGTATGGGAAGACTACCATGGAAGTCAATGGTGGCCAATTGGACTTAAAGCACATCCAGATGGTCACAATTGACTTCCATAGAATGGTAAAACTACCATGGAGGTCAGTAGTGACCAATTTGACTTAAATCATCTTCAGATGGTCACCATTGAATTCCATAGTATTGGAAAACTACCTTGGAGGTCAATGGTCACCAAGTGGACTTAAAGCACATCCACATGACACATACGGTTAATACCATAGTCTTTACTATTGTTTCTTGCAGTGACTTTTGCAGCAGTTTGACTTTCAATTTCAATTGTTCATCCGAGTGTCAGGCGTCAAAAGAAAAGGCACTAAGCGACAGCCACAAAAAAAAAAAAAGCTTATCGCTCCAGAATCAGATCCCTGAAAGTGGGTGGCGGTGGCACATTACCAGCTGTGTGACGGCAGAAAACCTTGATTCATTTAAAGCCAGTCTGAGGCCTTAACTTATTATTTAGCCTGTTCAAAGAGTCTGTCTCTCTCTCTGTCTAACTCTTTGAGCTTGTATTTCTCTGCTTAAACCAGCTAAAAATAACTCGTAGGCCTAGCAATTACTGGAAATGAGTGCAGAGTGGTGCATCTATGAGTGCAACTGTCTTTAGCTTAAATAATACTTTAACCAGAATCCATCAGCGGAGCATCCACCGTATATGCAGGGGAAATTAGAGATTTTCCAAGAACAAAATTGCACCTATTATTTTATTTCTGCATGTCGTGCTCATAAAAGCAAGCCTTTTCTGCGCTGTAATAACATGTAATGACAAAAAGTCAAGTCAACACGTTTTTCTGTTTTAAATTATTATTATATTTAAGTTATACAAAGTTTAGCTTCACATTTTGTCAGTTTGATTGATGAAAGTTAATTTGATTTAACTAAAAAAGTTAGCCAGACTTTTTCTGTGTAAATGCATATGAATTATTGCAGACAATGAAAAGACATATGCCAATATTTAAATAATTCAGTTATTAGAGATGAGTTATTAAAGCTATTATCTTTAGAAATGTGTTGAAAAAAGCTGCTCTCTGGTAAACAAAAGACTGTATAACTATAAAATGGCTATATCTTACTGTTGATTTGAATGCCTTAATGCTGTGTTCACACCAGACGCGGAACGCGCGGATATATCCCGCTATTCACGCGTAAATAGCCGCGTGAACATTTGAGATTACTCGTTTCATTCAAGCGTCAAATCCGCTTCATTCGCGTGTCAAATTCACTTCAGAACAGACGTGGATTCGCGTGCTTTTGTCTGCCCGGTGACTCTCGCTTCATAGCTAAATGGCTAACATGGATTTTATGAAGAAAATAACAGTGTTTATGTGCTTTATGAAGACTGAAAAACAGCGTTGATACGTTTAGAGCCGTGTCTGAGTCCACTACATCCTTTCAGAGGTGCATTCAGCTCTATGAGCTCATAAACTCCTCCAGAAACTTAACCTGAAAGACAGAGACTTTCAGCGGTGCTTCTGACTGAGCCAAGCCCAGTTTGATGACTTGTTGTCAGTGTCACCTGGAGGATTTCCCCCGGTACACCAACAACAGGTTCTACGTCACAATCACACCCACACAAGAGCAAGCTTCTGATTGGTTAACGCGGCGCGAATGTCCGCTGAAATTTAGATTTTCGAACTCGAGAGATTCAAACGCTCAATTCGCGCTGCGACATTCACACGTACCGCGCCGCAGGATGTCTATTCGCGCGTTTGCATTGACTTAACATGTAAATCACTCGCGCTTGACGCGCGTTCTGCGTCTGGTGTGAACGCAGCGTCACTTACCAATGAGAATTTATCACAGGGTGTTTTCTATTGTACTTTATCATCCTTTTGCAATATAATAATTACAAAAAGCTTTAAGCATGATATATGGAATAAAGCATTATTTAATTATGTTCTTAATGTATCAACTAATTTAAAAAGTTTTTTGTTATTAAACCTGTTAATCGTCTTTTGATTATGTTTATATTTTGATAAATCATGATCGCAATTAATTGCAACAAGGGATATCTACACTGTAAAAACAATGACTACAAATGTTTTTAGGTTTCAGCTACATTTTATTTAAGTTATGCAAAGTTGAACTCGATTTTTTTAAGTCAGTTTGATTGATATAAATATTGAGTTGCATAGACAAGTTCATTCGATTCATCTTAAAAAATATTAGGGGCAGCAGTCTTATAATGGCATATCTGTGTGGAGTTTGCATGTTCTCGCCGTGTTGTTGTGGGTTTCCTCCGGGTGCTCTGGTGTCCCCCACAGTCCAAACCAGCCTGATCTTACGAGAAAACGTAAGTATTTTACGTTTTGGCAGTTTAGTGGCTAATTCGTACGAATTCGTACGAGTTCAGTCGTAAGAAAATGTAAGATTTTAAAAAGGAGGCGTGGCACCTAACCCCACCCCTAAACCCAACCTTCATTGAGGGATACGCAAATCGTATTAAAATGTACAAATTAGATCGTACGAATTTGTACGAATTAGCCAGTAACTGAAAAAGTTACGAATTGCCGCGAGATTGTGTTGGTCCAAACACATGCACATTCCCTACACTCTCAGAAATAAAGGTACAGAAGCTGTGTCTGGGGCAGTACCTTTTCAAAAGATGCATATTTGTACCTAAAGGGTACCTCAAAGATACTTTTTAGTATCATTTGGGTACTAATATGCACTTTTGAGGTGCCATTGTCGACAAATATGTATCTTTTGAAAAGGTACGGCCCCAGACACAGCTTCTGTACCTTTATTTCTGAGAGTGTATAGGGGAATTATTGAACTAAATTGGCCATAATGTATGACTGCGTGTTTGCGGCTGGCAGGGCATCCTCTGCGTAAAACATATAATGGACTAGTTGGTGGTTCATTCCACTGTGGCGACCTCTGAAATACAGACTAGCTTAAGGAGAACGAATGAATGAATGAAGCTGCAGCGGTTACACTGATCCAGCATGTTAAAATTCAGCTACTTAATTGTAAATCAGCACATCAGCAGCACACCTGCCTATCAAATGCCTTTAAATCAAGCTTTATGTACATGTTTACAATCAATCCGGCTATTGTTATTGCAGAGAAAACTAACGAGGGAACGAATGGCGAAAGATCCTATCAGTGTGCATAAAGCAAATGCCGGCAGTAATTACCTTTTCCTGTATGTGACAGTTCTCCTCTTTCCTAGACACTGTAATGGAGATGTGAGATAAAATGAGCTGCGTTTTCGACACCGGGAAGTTAATTAGCTGGAAAGAGGCGGCCGAGGCCTAACAGAAGCTGCGATGAGCCCTTCATTTGTATGTCGATCCATCTAACACTGATCATAAACTAGACTGAGAGACACTCTTCAAGTGTTATTCTCGTCTGTCAGGTCAGTCTGAATCTGATGCGTGAATGAGCACACTGTAAACAAATATCTGTTCATTAACTGTGTTTTCGGTTTCTTTACGGTTGTGAATTGCATTATGGGATGTTGATCTCTGCTCTGTCCACTTCTGATGTCGAAAATTCAACTCTAGAGTTTAACAAAGTGACTTTTACTGACATTTTAGTCATTTAAATACATAGTATAATGTATAAGAGATAATATATAGAGACATGAGTGTGTAAAATAACAGAATATGTGCTGGGAGTTTATTACAAGGTGTTTGTAGCGTAATATACAACACCAACACAGACATTATAGCACTGCAAAATATTACAAATGTTCATAAAAGTCACTTTATTTTACATTTTCAAGGTTGAAAGCTGTTGGAAGATCTATGAAGATCCCATGATGCAATGCAGAATCATAAATAAACTGAGAAAAATAAAAATCTGAATTAAAAAATGTGTGAAACTGCTAATTTATGGATTTTGTTTACAGTGCAGGTAGTGAACTTAGGATTTGTGGACTTTTAAATGGATTTTTCAGAATGATCACGATATATTCTGGTATATATATTGGTGATTATAATAATGATGATACTTCAGAAATATCCATTTGGAGACAAAGATGTTTATTGTGACAATACAGAAACGTTCTGTACTGCCTCTGTCTGTGTGTACTTCTTTCGTCACTACATTCTACGAAATGAGTTCATCACCATTATGATGAGGGGAAATTATATAAAAGACTTTTTTTTTCTGATGAAGGAGAGTCTGACCTCCAGTGTTGGATGTTCTGTTACAGTACTGTATACAGTAGCAGTATTATACATGTGATGAGAAAGAAATGACTTATTTTTAATAACTAATTGTCTTTGCCATGATATCAGTAGATAATATTTGACTAGATATTCTTCAGGATACTAGTATTCCGCTTAAAGTGACATTTGAAGGCTTAACTAGGTTAATTAGGCAAGTTATGATAATAAGTCAGGTCATTTGAATTGTTTGTAGCCAATTAAATACTAAATAAAAATTTTGAGGGGCTAAAATAACTTAAAATGTATAAATAATTCCAGGGAAACTAGCCGAAACTATTTTTTTCCACAAGAAAAATTTAGCAAATACTTTGGATAATTGATTTGGGAAATATTTGTGAAACAACAAAAATTTTCTATTTAAATTGATCTGTTTACTTTTTTTTTTTAAAATACAAACACATCACACAAGTAATGTAATACCTGTTGCATTTATACTTTAATCTAGATGGCGCCATAATGCACAAACTCCGCTTATGCATCACAGAAGTAATGATGTTCAGCTTTATATATTACAGCCATATTGCTCTGCTAAGAGTGTGATATTGAGTTTATACGACAATTCGGCGGCATAACCGCGTATATAAAACAAAATCAAACACAGAGAGTCTCAAAACCCTTTTGTAAGAGGAACTACTTTCCTCCGCTGTTTACATCTGCAGCTGACGTCAGAACAGCAGAAACCATTGCTACTTCAACGTCACTTTAGAGCTAATGTTTGAATGATTCTCTAGCGTAATGTCTAAAGTGATGACAAAACAAGGGATTTTGCTCACATGTAAAGATTATAAGGCTGAACGACCTCATGAAATGCCATCAGTCTACTGAGATTTCTCAGTATTTCTCTGTTACAATCGCAAGATCATATTAATTAACCCCGAAAAAGCCAGAGCAAAGCAAACACTAGCAGATTACTGTGGTATAAATACAGCACTACAACATACACGAGAGAGATCGACTCAGAATGTCTCTTACCTGATTTATAATGATTTGTTCAGCTGTAGTTTTTCTCCCCTAAGCACTTATCATGCAGTCTCTGTCGCCATCTTGTGGCAGAATGTCAACCATCACTTTCTTTGACTTGCTCAGACGGGCTGATAGTGGCCGATGCACTGAATCCGATGCTCCGAAATTATAAATATTTAAAATAGGCACTATCCTTATAAACAAACTGCATAGTTGCAATTCTTCACTAAAAAAGCCTTAAAAGTACATTATGTTGTCCAACAGCTGCAATATTCGTCAAACTGCATTGAGTATCTTCAGCTTGTTGCTGAATGTGGGCGGAGTAATACACAAGGGTGAAGAGGCTGTACTAGTCCTCTTATTTGCAGAGTGTCTCAAGGCTCTCAACCAATCAGATTCAAGAACAGGCAGGCAGTGTTGTCTTTTTTGATCGTCTGAATGATGACGAGCCAGCTTATTCAAACCTGTGACAGAGCAATCTGCTGATCCGGCAGTGATAATGTGGGATGATTCTTAACGTTTTATAGTTGTAACGAGCAACGATGCAGCACATACAAAATCTATCAGAGTATTAAACTCATCGAAAATATGAACTGAAGTAAAAGTGAAAGGAGGAGTAAACAAACAATACTCCTGCAACAGTACTGCAACAGCCTTTTAGTAGTTAAGTACAGTAGAGAAGTAGTTCTACTTCGTTACCATACATCTCTATTAAATAAAGCCAATTCTGGTAAGCAGCATTTGCCAAAACAACCGAATAGCTGCTGTACCCCATCCCCCAAAAACGGATGCTTCTTTAAAGATTGTAGATTGGCTATTTCGACTGCAACGCGCGACTTAGCAATGCACGTATTTCATTCATAATAATGCATTGTATATCTATATTCCTTGATATCGCAAACTATAAAATACCAGGCATTCCTGTTGAACAGCCTTGTAATATATCAACCCAAACACTTAGTCATATTCATGTTCCTTCAAACCTATACTCTAATGATCATGTTTGATGGTATATGTTGTGAAAAGCAAGCATAACGGAAGTTCTGGTGGTCAAGGCATTTATACAGAACTCATATAATGTGTGTGTGGTGTTTTAAGAGTGATATTGGTGTGTTGTTGTGAAGTGTTGAAGCTTCTCAATAAAGCTCTGGTGGGCTCTGCTGTGCACCTGTATTGCTGTGAAAACGTCTCTGTGGTGAGCGAGACCTTTTCAGAACTATTCAGCGCTTTGCTTTATGAGTCAGAACCACAAAACTGTTGCAAAACTCCAATACTACGGGTGTGAACTACTGAGCTTTATGAGAGGTGTGTGTGTGTGTGTGTGTGTGTGAAATGCACGTTTGAATTGTGCGCTGACGAGCGAAAATAAATGTGCATTGCAATTTAGGAAAGTAATATATGCACAGGTGTGGGGAAAAAATTAAAATAACATCAAGGGACCACTTGAAAATTCTCAGTTTTACTGAATTTAGTAGGTGCGAAAGCTTTTAAAATACATGTTTATATTTTTTTATTCTATAAAGGTCTAATAATAACCATTTTTTTACTGTTTAGTAAATGGCAATTGGTCAGAATAATAAATATGTGCATATATAATGATAATAATTTGAATAATAATGTGTGTATATACACTCACTGGCCACTTTATTAGGTACACTTCATTAGTACCCTGTTGGACTCCTTTTGCATTCAGAACTGCCTTAATCCTTTGTGCTGTAGATTCAACAATGTACTGGAAATATTCCTCAGTAATTTTGCTCCATATTGACATGATAGCATCACGCAGTTGCTCCAAATATGTCGGTTGCACATTCATGATGTAAATCCAACACATTCCAAAGGTGCTCTATTGGATTGAGATCCAGTGACTGTGGAGGCCATTTGAGTACAGTGAACTCATTGTCATGTTCAAGAAACCAGTCTGAGATTTTTTGCGGTTTATAACATGGGGCGTTTTCCTGCTGGAAGTAGCAATCAGTAGATGGATACAGCCATATCGCACTGCTATTTGTGTGATATTGCGTTTATATGACAGTTCGATGGCATAACCATGAATATAAAAAGAAAATCAAACATAGAGAGTCTCAAAACCCTTTTGTAAGAGGAACTACTTTCCTCCGCTGTTCGTTTATATCTACAGCTGATGTCAGAACAGCAGAAACTGTTGCTACTTCACCAACATCACTGTAGAGCTATTATTTGAATGATTCTCTAGCGTAATGTCTAAAGTGATGTCAAAACAGATAATTTCTGCTCACAGTTTAGGATTGTAAGACTGAACGACCTCATGAAATGCCATCAGTCTACTGAGATTTCCCAGTATTTCTCTGTTGCAATCGGGAGATCATATTAATTAACCCCGAAAAAGCCAGAGCAA
>NC_133181.1:60867500-60912500 GCF_049306965.1 Danio rerio | reverse complement strand
GGTGGACATTTTAGCAGGACACTGATCCAAAACAGCCAAGGAGACTCTCAGATGCTTTCAGAGAAAGAAAATCAAGCTGTAGAATGGCCCAGCCAATCACCTGACCCGAATCCAATAGAGAATACAGAGTAAAGCTCAGATTTGATAGACTAGACCCACAGAACCATCAAGATTTAGACACTCTGTTAGAAGTATGTGAGAAACTCACACCTGAGCAATGCATGTGACGTCATTCTCCATCTAAGTGCACGTTTAGCTTAGCTTAGCGTAGATCATTGAATCAGATTAGACCATTAGCGTCTCACTCAAAAACAAATAAAACATCTTGATAATTTTCCAGGTGCAGTAATTAATTACAGTGCCTGAAAATAGTCCCGAGCACAAGTCTAACAACACTGTGTAATATTCACAGTACAGCAGTAAAGTTCCTTGATTATTACGCCAGAATGAAAATATAGTTCCTAGCCATATCAGCTTATAAAATAACAGCCTTTCATTTTCTGATGGTTTTCGTATACATGATGAAACTGCATAAGAGTCCAGCTTTAATAAAGTAAAATTATCCAGACTCTTTGGTCATAGAGATGCTAATGGTCTAATCCGATTCAATGATCAATGCTAAGCTAAGCTACAAGTGTTCTCACTGTTAATTGTATTGCATTAACTAACATTTACTAATTAGACCATTTTAAAGTGTCGTTTATTGCACTTTATAATCTTTTTGCAATTTAATTTGTGGGCGTCACGGTGGTGCGGTGGGTAGCACGATCGCCTCACAGCCAGAAGGTTGCTGGTTTGAGTCCCGGCTGGGTCAGTTGGCATTTCTGTGTGGAGTTTGCATGTTCTTCCCGTGTTGGCGTGGGTTTTCTTTCGGGTGCTCCGGTTTCCCTCACAGTCCAAACACATGTGCTATAGAGGGATTGAGTAAGCTAAATTGGCTATAGCGTATGTATCCACTGCGTAGGACATCCACTGTGTAAAACATATGCTGGATAAGTTGACGGTTCATTCCACTGTGGCGACCCCTCAAGAGACTAAGCCAAAAAGGAAATGAATGAATTAATCTTTCTCAGAGATGGGTTGCGGCTGGATGGGCATCCGCTGCGTAAAAACTTGCTGGATAAGTTGGCGGTTCATTCCGCTGTGGCAACCCCGGATTAATAAAGGGAATCAGCCGACAAGAAAATGAATGAATGAATGAATTTAATTTGTTCAAAATAATATACAAAATAAAATAAAGTAATACACCAATTATTCTTTGCTTTAAACCTGATGAAATAATCTTTTTCTGCAGTTTAGGTCAATAAAGGTCCTGATAAAACCCCCATAAAAGCTTCACCATCTAATGACGACAAGAATATTTAATATAAGCCTACTTCACTGTGTTATTGTGGATGATTTATTGCTTTATTTTGGTATAAAGGATGAAAAAGGCCTTCATAATCTTTCATCAAACTGCAATAAGCTGCTTTTGAAATGTTTTTCCACTTCAGTTGACGTCACCATCAGTCCTGTTGTTTTTATTTGTGTACTTTAACATTTTTTACCATCTACATCAATTCCCTGCTGATTAATTTATTTCAGCCTGCCTCTGCTTTTGTTTAATTGTATGTTCAGTTTCACTATGTTGACAGTGGCATTTCATGTTTAAAGTACAAGAGCATTTATTGTTTTAAACTAGAGCATTTATAGTTTTTCTTTTCAGTTTCGACTAATTGAGAGAAAGCTGTGTGGGCGTTTTCATTTGTGCTTTAGCTTTAAGGCTTGCATGTCAACATAAATGATTTGCACAGTTTATTTGAATCAAGGTGAAAGTAAGAGAGCATTGCATTTATTCTGAATTGTGTTTGTTGATGCATGCTACTTTTAGTCAAATTAATTAAATGTACAGTAATCATTTAATTGTTGTATGTTTATTGATGAGAAATAAAATGTTTTTTTTAGCACATTACACTGAGTTAACATAAGTAACCACTTATTTAGCTACTGTATATTAAGCTTCATAAACTAACAATTACCACAATCTACCATCATTTCAGTATTAATTAATGCATTTTTAAAATCAAAGTATATTCTGGCACACTGCACTGTGAACTAAAATAAGTGATTATAATTTTATAAACATTGATTCAAGCTTTAAAACACTGCTAACATTTACTAATTAGACTATTTTAAAGAGTTATTTACTGTACTTTCATTTATTTATTCATTGTCTTTTCGGCTTAGTCCCTTTTTTAATCTGGGGTCACCACAGTGGAATGAACCGCCAACTTAACAGCATATCTTTTACACAGCGGATACCCTTCCAGCTGCAACCCATCACTGGGAAACACTCATAATAATTGTTGTTTATTAAATTACATTAAATGTATTTGCAGTTTAATTTGTTTGAAATATTTATTTGCTCTGCTTATGATTTTAAAAATGTATTATTGCATGCTTTAAAACACATATTGTTAGTTTATATGAGTTAATGTATGTTAAGTACTATTTCTTGGCCTATCACAAGGCTGGAAATATGCAGATTTATGAGCCCATCTTTCAGTCCATTTACCTAAATGTGTGTAAAAATAGATTTATTGTGTTGTTATATTCATTTCTATAATGTTATTGAGTAATATATTTAATGCAATATGTATAGTAATATTTTCAGTTTTTTTTTCTAGTAGCTATATGAGAGAGCTGTTTTCAAAAAGCTTTGTTTACCAAACAAGTGGTTCTAATGGAATTTAGATATTTTATTATGTTGCTTTTATATGTTTAAGTATATTTTTAGGTGTAGATCTCCTACAATCTCAAAATAATTGCATATAAATCTGCAGATATTTTTGTAAAATAATAACAACAACAACAACAACAACAATAATAATAATAATAATAATAATGATAATAATAATAATAATAATAATAATAATAATAATAATAATAATTATTATTATTATTATCATAAATAATATTACTAATTAAAAGTTTATTATTATTATTATTATTATTATTATTATTATTATTATTATTATTATCATTATCATTATTATTGTTATAATACTAAAAATAACAACAACAATAATAATAAAACATTTTAAATAATAATAATACTATTTTTTATTGTTGTTGTTATTATTATTATTATTATTATTATTATTAGTTAAATGTTTATTATTATTATTATTATTATTGTTGTTATAATAATAATAATAATAATAATAATAATATAATAATAATGATAATAACAATAATAATAATAACTATTATTATTATTATTATTATTATTAAATTATTATTATTATTATTATTATTATTAGATTATTATTATTATTATTATTATTATTATTATTATTATTATTATTAAATTATTATTATTGTTATTATTATTATTATTATTATTATTATTTAACAAATTTCTGCTCAGAAATAGCAAAAAAAGTACAAAGATTTTGTCTGTCTGTCCGTTTGACATGTTTATGCATGATACCTTTCCTAATCGAACCCAATATCAAACCCAAATACTGTTCATAAGCAGCAAAATTGGCAATTTTATTGAGGCAAAAATTATGTTTATATATTTGTTAACATCAAGCATTGTATCAATTGCATCTCTCTGCACTCTCAGAAATAAAGGTACAAAATCTGTCACTTGTGCTGTAGCCTTTTTACAGCTACTGTATACTTTTGTACCTAAAGGGTAGGGCTGCACAATATATCGTTTGAGCATTGATATCACAACGTGGGCGTCCGCAATAGTCACATTGCAAGAGATGCGATGTTGAGTTAGGATTATAGATGACCAGGAACCACATGTAAAAACACATGAGTCAAAATGTATTATCTACGTGTGTTTTTAAGGCCTGTGAGCATTTTATAATAGTCGAAAGCATTTCATTAATGCATAAAGAAGCTTCATAAATATTAATGTTGTTATTTTGCAGTGTTGTCTTACATTTCTGTACCTAAATACTGTTAGACTCTCTAAAAAAACCATAAAGTGTGTTTATGTATGACTGTATTTTGTTTACTATATTATATTACTGCAAAATCATCCCAGTCAATCTAATGTTTATTATATGACTTTGCAAATAGAGCTATTTAAGTAATCTGGTGAGATTTTATTTATATTGCAATATATATTGCAGAGAAAAACAAATATTTCAATGTCAAATCTTTTTAAGATTGTGCAGCCCTGTTGGAGGATGCCTAATTACTACCTTACAGACCATATTAGTGTCTAAAGTGTCCATATTGTACCTTACATTTACAAATTAGTACCAAAAAAGGTACCAACACACTGTAAAAAGCGATTTGTTGGCTTTAAAAAAGAGAGCAAACTCATTGCCTTGTAGTTATTAAGTAAACAAACTATGTACATAATTATGAAAGGGAAGTCAATGGCTTTACTGACTTTATTTATTTATTTATTTATTTTTTTAAATAATCTTTTTATTGTTTTTAGCATAAGAAATAATCAACAACATAAACAGAACAAAAAACAACATAAAAATAAGCGGGGGTTACAAAGGCCATTTCAAAATACACAAATAGTCAGACACAAGATAATACAACATCATCCAGAAAGCATAAGGAAATAAACAGAATTAATTATGAAACATAAATAATTTACAGAGAAATGCATAGGCTCCACAATTCGACTTACTCCAGACCAATCTCACTTATAAAGAGTTACAAGTTAGCATTACTGATATATAACATAATTGGGCTCCAGATTTTTAAAAATATGTTTAGTTTGTTAGTCATCCCATATAGTAGCATTGAGAAGTGAATATAATTCCGTTCTTTCCAAAACAATTATTAAACAAATTAATCAAATTAAACAACGTCAATTTGAACTAAGTGAGAAGCCTCAAAAACTTTTAGCTCGTCAACTAAAGCAAGCTCAAACAAAAAAAAAAGCCATTTATAAAATTTACTGACTTTATTTCGTAATTGTTAAGTAACTCATTGCGTTTGACTGTGCACAGTGACATACATGAGTACATGTGTTGTAATTTGCCCTCGGCATGAACTGAAAACCCATGAATTGACTTTGAATTCACTTTCTATACTGTATAAATAATGTTTACTGCATTTAATTCGATGTGTTTTACCATGATAATACTCTTCTATGTATTAGTACATTTCTTTGCTAGTGGGATAAGTTGTCGTATGGTGATGTGTGTACAGATTTTGTGTCTTTATTTCTGAGGGTGTGCATTGAGTGCATGTGTTGTTGCAATCTGACCCCGGCATGAACTGAGTGTGAATGCAGAAAGCTCAGACTGTAAGCGAGTGAAGACATTAATTCGTATCCCCTTCAGGGCACTTTGATCATCCGCTGGCAGTGCTTGATGTGGGCCTGTGTTTCCTACCCGTCAGCGGTGGCTCTGTGCTGCGGCGCAGGGGTCCGCCAGACACCCGGGGCCCCGTCAGGATGTGGTGGGCTCCTACCCCCAATGCAGGAGCACATATACAGTCAAAGTCAGAATTATTCACCCACACCCAAACAGATTCAGGAATTTTTCACATTATTTTCTATAATATTTTTTCTTCTGGAGAAAGTCTTTTTTGTTTTATTTCGGCTAGAATAAAAGCAGTTTTACATTTTTTAAAACCCATTTTAAGATTAATATTATTAGCCCCTTTAAGCAATATTAGTTTTGGATTGTCTCCAGAACGAACCACTGTTATACAATGACTTGCCTAATTACTTCAACTTTACCCTAATTCAGGGGTTCCCAAACTTTTCAGCACGCGACCCCTAAAATAACAATGCCAGTGACTCGCGACCCCCAATATCCTCTGAGGTGGTTATAAATACAGAAAACTTGCATGCAATGGTGTACACACACACCAATAGACCCAAGTCTATGGGTTTTAAAAACTTACCCAAGTTTTTATGTATGTCAGGGGTGTAAATGGGCCAGAAAGTTTAACCTGGTGTTATAAAATCAATTTGCTGCATCTGACGCTACTGCTGTCTTTAATATAATGTATTTACCCCAGAGGTCGCAATCCAATAAAACTCGTAAATAAGCTACTATAGTAACTATAAACGACTGTTTTTTTTCCTCTTCAGTTGGTTATGGATAAAATGTGGTCATTCTTATGGCCTAATAATAATAAGTAGATTTTTGGAAATCAACAGGCGACCCCCCTTCATTGTTCTGCGACCCCTCAAGGGGTCCCGACTCCCACTTTGAGAACCACTGCCCTTATTAACCTAGTGAAGCCTTTAAATGTCACTTTAAGCTGAATACTAGTGTCTTGAAGAATATCTAGTCTAATATTATTTACTGTCATCATGACAAAGATAAAATAAATCAGTGATTAGGGATGAGTTATTAAAACTATTATGATTAGAAATGTGCTGAAAAAAATCTCGTTAAACAGAAATTGTGGGAAACATTACACAGGGGGAGCCTAATAGCACCTATTGATAATCATTTTTAAATAATCACGACTAAAATTATAAGCAAAATAATCGTGATTATGAGTATTTCCCCATAATGGAGCAGTCCTTGCAGGTACAGGACTCCTGCGCTGCTCTTCCGCTGAGGAAATCCCTGCTTGGAGATTTTTCTTGGCTCTTTTATTCCTCCGCCGTCTATAATTGGGAGTCAGTGGTTTTGGAGGAGCAGAATCGAGTCCTGCCAGCAGATGTTGGTCACTCTGAAAGACTGAAGTTTATTGTTTCTGTGCGTTCGCCGTACTTTAAAACTCAAAGCCAGACAGAAGCTTTTCTGAAGACGTGAACAAGAGACTTTCTGTTTCACGTCTTAAATAATAAGTAAGATATTAACTGATGGGGCGACGCAGTGGCGCAGAAGGATAGTAGCTGTCGCCTCACAGCAAGAAGGTTGCTGGTTCGAGCCTCGGCTCAGTTGGCATTTCTGTGGAGTTTGCATGTTCTCCCTGCGTTCGCATGGGTTTCCTCCGGGTGCTCCGGTTTCCCCCACTGTCCAAAGACATTCAGTACAGGCGAATTGGGTAGGCTAAATTGTCCGTAGTGTATGAGTGTGTGTGTGAATGTGTGTGTGGATGTATCTCATAGATGAGTTGTGGCTGGAAGGGAATCCGCTGCGTAAAAAACTTGCTGGATAAGTTGGCGGTTCATTCCGCTGTGGCGACCCCGGATTAATAAAGGGACTAAACCGACAAGAAAATGAATGAATGAATGAAGTCCGGTATAAGCAAAATAAGTACAAATCTTTACTTTTGTTGTTTTTTTTACCTCACACTCTGCGACCCTCTGAAAATGTTCCCGCGACCCTCTTTTGGGTCGCGACCCACCCGTTGAGAAGCATTGTTATATACCATTTAGATCAGAAAGGTGGATGTGCACATTGAGACGCAGGGATATTGATGGTTCACATGAATCGTTCATAACGGGGATTTATTTACAAATGAGAGGGGGGGGGGGGTGTTTTAGGACATGGATTAGATCAAATTTAACAGGGAGGGAGGATAATACATTTCCATTCACACAAACACACACTCTTTGTCAGCATTGCCCGTGCAATTACTGATCCATCGATGTAGAATAGTGATGTAAAATTATAATTTTCCTAATTTAAAAAAATATTTGCATAATGACCAGCGGGGAAACTCCCGATCATAGATATATGTATAAGTGTCTATATATCTATGGCTCTGGATGGTCTGTCCTTCATTGCACCTTGGTCTCACATTCATTTCAAAGGAGCGCTACCCTGTGCTAAAATGCCAGTTCTATCAATGCATTCCGTCCAATAGACCAGGGGTTTTCAACATCACATAGCTGCAGCTATATTTACATTGCGGTGAATCAAAACCAGTACGATTGATGGCAATAACTCAAAAACCTCTTACCTAAAAATATCTAAAGTGTGTTTCCTACAAAAAGACAAAGCTGGTTATGTTTCACAGCTGTCTTTTTCTTAGTTTTTTTCACTCGACAATATGAGCACTGCTCCATTTGAGCCCTCGCAATCTGCGTTTAGCCGGGAGAGCTCACACAGAGCGGAGCTCTCAGTAAGGGACCGTCGGAAAAGTGCTTCTTTTTTTCTTTTTTTTTCTTTTTTCTTTTTTTTTTTGCTCCGTCCTGCGTGTTTTATTTTAAACACTACTAATTTTCTCTTAAACGAGCACAAACAGTTATTAAAGTAGTCGAATGCTTCATTATAGATCTGTGCATTCTTACATTAACACCTCTGTTATCAAACAAAACACAATGAGAGATTCATTTGCTGCTCTTCACTAAATAACTATGGTAACTTTAATCAATATGCAAATACAATTAAAAGTGAAGTAGATTTTATAGCTTTATTTAATTTCTGGATAGGCCATTGATTTTAATAGGCTAAACCTTTTATTTTATTGTCAATATTTTCTAATGTTTGCTATGTATTCTATCATTTGAAGCTATGTGTTGTCCCATATTTTTTACATCCCAACGTTGACAGATTGCTAATCAATAAATAGCTATAGTGCTCTCTGTTAGGTTTAACGTCAGCTAATGTTATGGAAGGGCATAGATGTTATGGAAAATAGTAATAGTAATGTAACTACCCCCATCAGTCCTTCCTCAAGCAAATGTGTAAATATTAGATCTATTCAGCGATAACGTTAATTGCATTGGCATATTTATTTGACGTTTTCCCAGCTTGTAGTAGTCGATCAAAAAGCTATTTAGTGTCTTATGACTATACACTAGCAGTGGAGTTATTGCGATGTGACGGGGCTTGATCATAATCCAGGGGCTTAATCAAAGGTTGATCATATTCTCTTCAGAAAAAAGAAGAGTATCTTTTTTAACAAGAAAATGATCACAGTTACAGCCAGCATCCCACAAAAACCCTCATTTTGTGCATATCAAATCCCAAAATCCAAAAAACCACACACCACACCATATATGTTTGACTGCTTTGAATGGATAATTTTTTTTTTACCCATTTTTCCATATTAAAATATTATAGAGGGTCTTGAGATTGAATTACTTGCCTTGGTGGGTCCCGGAATATAAAAGTTTGGGAATCCCTGCAATAGACAACAACAGGGTAGGCGACATCTAAACTAAAAATCTATGAGTCAAATGAATGAACTGATTCTTTCACTATATTAGACTTCTCACAATACTGAATTCTGGTACTGAAATAAAAATGAAAACATACCCTAATTAACCTAGTTAAGCCTTTACATGTCACTTTAAGCTGAATACTAGTATATTGAAAAATAGCTAGTGAATACTGTCATCATGTCAAAGATAAAAGAAATCAATTATAATAAGTTATTTAAAAGACTTGAACTATAGTTGATTAATGAATGAGCATTGTCACAGTATTCATGTGCTTATTAACATGTGGTGTCTGATTGATGAAAATGCAGCATGTATAACCATCATTATATAACGCAACACAAGTGTTAGCCATGAAATCCATATTGACTTTCCGTCTTTGATGCTGTTATGCATGCATTGGCATAGATGCATCATAAAACTATTATTAAAATGCACGCAGAGTGGATGCTTTTATCTTATACAGTTGAAATATTATCTGAAATATTAGTCCTGTATATTTACAGAGAGAAAGTTTCTTTCTCATGTCTTATTAAACATAATAGTGTTAATAACTCATCTCTTATAACTGATTTATTTTATCTCTGCAATGATGACAGCACTTAATATTAGACTAGATAATCTTTAAGACACTAGTATTCAGCTTAAAGTGACTTTTAAAGGCTTCACTAGGGTAATTAGGGTAAAGTTAAAGTAATTAGGCAAGTCATTGTATAACAGTGGTTTGTTCTGGAGACAATCCAAAACAAATATTGCTTAAGCGGGGTAATATGATTGACCATAAAATGAGTTTAAAACAATTAGGAACTGCTTTTACTCTAGCTGAAATAAAACAAATAAGACTTTCTCCAGAAGAAAAAATATTATAGGAAATACTGTGAAAATTTCCTGAATCTGTTATACATCATTTGGGAAATATTTGATTGAATTGAATTCCCAGGAGGGTGAATGATTCTGACTTTGACTGTATCTCATCATAAAATGGCTGCTTGTGTAAGTTTGAAATAGGAAATATCTTTGTGGCAGCTGAACCTAAACCAAACAGGATGGCATCGCCGAGTTCGCACAGTTTCTTTGTCACCCACGTGTGTGCGGTTTTCAGTTTGTCTCTTTTTGGTCAGGACGTGTTTTAACCCCTGCTGCACATCTGAGCTCGACAATTCGATCAACTGCTAACCGATGAGACCTGACAGTAAACATACAGTATATATATTTATATCTGTTTGTGTGATTGTGGAGTTTTGTCGAGCGTGCAGTGTGTTCTATATCATGCAGATTTTCAGCAGTTGATTCTATAGGTCAGATGACTACAGTTGATTTCCTGCATAAACCCCATCCGGATGTTGTTGACATCAGAAGGCAGATCAGGCTGATTGTGTTCTTGTTTTCTGCCAGCAATCGTGACTTTAATTGAGAGATCATGTGCATGAACAAAGACTTTCTCCTTAAGGTCAGAATGCACTGTATGTGTTGGTAAAATCACAATATTGATTTTATATACAATGAGACTTTGGTGCAAGATATGAAGTGTCTTTATCAGAGTTATGATGGTTTATTTAACATTTTCTTTTAAATTAATTAGCAAAAATAATTATATAAATAATAATATAAATTATATAAAAATGATATTGAATTATAAAATTTATATAATATATAAAAATAATTATAAAAATATAATATTAGAAAAATATAGTATATATATATATATATATATATATATATATATATATATACATATATATATATATATATATATATATATATATATATATATACATATATATATATATATATATATATATATATATATATATATATATATATATATATATATATATATATATATATATATATATATGGTTTCTGCAGGGTCTTAAAAAGTCTTAAATGTCTTTAATTTCAAAATCCAAATTTTAAAAAGACTTAAATGAACGGAAATATTGTGTTGGAGGTCTTAAATCTTTTTTTAAATAGGTCTTAATTTTCTTTTGTTCATGTATTGCTACCCAATCTGGCTAAAACCCATACAATCATAGACAATCATCTTAATAAAACGTTGAACTTTTTATTTAAAAAGGTAATGTTTAACTCTATTTATCATAATGGTTTAATTATAATGGTCCCTTTATTAATCCGGGGTCGCCACAGCGGAATGAACCGGCAACTTATCCAGCAGGTTTCTACGCAGCGGATGCCCTTCCAGCTGCAACCCATCTCTGGGAACTATTTAAGATTTTAACTAAGAAATAAAATTAGAAAATATTTTAATTTTTTTATTATTAATGTATTATTTTATTATTAAATTATAATATTTTTTTTATAGAGCAAATAAATTTTTTTTCCATCTGGGTCACTTGAAAAATTCCTTAGCTTTTAGGCCTTTATGGGTATAAAATTTCATTAATAATGATCCTAAAAAGTCTTAAGTCTTAACTCTGTGAGACCTGCAGAAACAATGATATATATATATATATATATATATATATATATATATATATATATATATATATATATATATATATATATATATATGATTTATATATATGATTTATATATTATTATATTGTTTATGTTTTTATTTATATTATATTGATAGTTATATTTTAATATAATATAATATAATATAATATAATATAATATAATATAATATAATATACGTTAATTTAGTAGATATTTACCCAATAAAGCATATATAAATGTTTCTAAAACTAACTAAATTAATTAAAAATAAATGTATAATTAAAATAAACAAACAAAAAAAGCATACAACAAATAAAGCACTATTAAAAAGATTAAAAATACAACAATTTACATTTGAAAATATATATATTGATTAAAAATGCAATAAAACAACACTGCATATTTCAGGTGTCTGATAAAAAATATGATATTATCCTAATTATAATATGTCGTTAGATGAATATGCACACATAAATAATTTATTTGTTGAAGGATCATGTGTTAATATTGTAAAATAAAATGTGTTTTCCTTATAAAAGCATCTACACATCTGAGCAGACAATTCGATCGACTGCAAACCAGTGATACCTGTCGATATCTACACTACCTGATAAAAGTCTTGCGGTGGATCCCAGTTGTAAGAGCAACAAATAATTACTTGACTTCTAGTTAATAATTTGAAAAAGTGTCTGAAGGTGGATTTTCCTGATGAATCATCTGTTGATCTGCATCCCAATCATCACCAATACTGCAGAAAACCTACTGGAACCAGTATGGACCCAACATTCTTATAGAAATCAGTCAAGTTTGGTGAAGGAGAAATCATGGTTTGGGGTTACATTCAGTATGGGGAGATCTGCAACATCAACAGCCTGAGGTGTCAAGACATTTGTGCTGCCCAAACCACAGGAGAGGGACAATTCTCCAGCAGGATAGCGCTCCTTCTCATACTTCAGCCTCCACATCAAAGCTCCTGAAAGCAAAGAAGGTCAAGCTGATCCAGGATTGGCCAGCCCAGTCACCAGACATGAACATTATTGAGCATGATCAAGGAAAAGGCGTTGAAGATGAATCTAAAGAATCTTGATGAACTCTGGGAGTCCTGCTGAACGCTTTCTTCTTCATTCCAGATGACTTTATTAATCAGTGATTTGAGTCATGTCAGAGATGTATGGATGCAGTCCTCCAAGCTCATGATGGAGTCAGACACAATATACATTCTGTCTCCACTGCAGCAGGACTTTATATTCTATACTGGACATTATTTCTGTTCAGTCACAAAACTATTGTCTAAGCAGAGTCAGACCTTACTGTCCTGATGAAATCATTCAAAATCAAGGCATGATCATAATTTATTGAGCTCAAATAAGCATAATCTTGAGGCCTTTTCCTTTTATATAAGCCACTTCTGATACCAAATGATCAACTAGAAGTCAAGTTATTATTATTTGTTGTTCCTAAAACCTGGATAGGCGACAAGAGTTTTGTCAGGTAGTGTATGGGATATAATGTGTAGTTTGTAAAGCATGCAGATTGTTTTAAATGATGCAGATATTCAGTAGTATTCATGATAACATAAGCATTTATTAATGTAATTTTGTCCCTAGTTAAATATGCACACATAAATCATTCATTTGTACACAAGCAGCATGTGTTGATAAAGTATAATAAAATGTGTTTTCCCCATGAAAGCCTATTTCAGTCTTGTAAGTCTGTTGTGTTTCAGAGGTGCTCTGCAGTCCCGCTGTGGGGGTTTTTAAAGGAAGTGTTACATAAATACAATGAAAGCACTCAGTGATTATTTTTAGCGGACTCGGCTTCATTGTGGACCTGTCACCTCGCTCATCTGCGGCTTCTACCGAGCCACAAAAAAGTTTTACTGAAAGCGTTTGAGCTCATCGTACTGAAAGCACTTGGTCCGGCTTACACGGCGCCGCTGGAAATGAGTTATGAAAGCACAAAGCACTTTCTAAATCTGTGGGATTATTGCAGACGTGATAATGAGGAGCCAATAAACGTGAACAGTGCTTGTGAGAAATGATAATAATAATCTTTATATCTTTGCGAGCAGTTATTGTGAAGTAATTGTGAGCTCAGGATGAGGAAGTTCAAGTCAAATTAGCCTCAAAAATATGCAGTCAAATTTATTCGCCCTCCTGTGAATTTTTATTATTATTATAATTCAGAAATGTCCCAAATGTTTCACAGTATTTCCTACATTTTTTTTTTTGTTCTGTAAAAAGTCTTATTTGTTTTATTTTGGCTAGAATAAAAGCAGTTCTTAATTTTTTCTTAAGCAATATTTGTTTTGGATTGTCTACAGAACAAACCACTGTTATACAATGACTTGCCTAATTACCCTAACTTTACCCTAAATACCCTAGTTAAGCCTTTCAATGTCACTTTAAGCGGAATACTAGTATCATAAAATTATCTAGTCCAGTGGTTCTCAAACTGTGGTACGCGTACCACTAGTGGTACGCGGGCTTCCTCCTAGTGGTACGCGGAGGAATCGCTGAATAATGAAAGAAACAATTAACACTTTTAATCCTCAAATGTGTAATATAACATCGATGTGATCAGCATTGGCTGTTTTGTGAAGTGTACGATCACAGCGCTGTGCTTAGAGTGTTTATTTTAGTGCATTGTGTCATAAGCTGCTATAAATCAGTTTCCGAAGTTTAAGAATTGATTCTGAAGCGTGATTTGACTGACATGAAAAGTAGCCAATCACAGTCGACCTTGTCTAGTTGCGTGAAACGTAAGGGCGGGACAAATGCTTTCTGTGTTGCAGAGACAGAAAAAACTACTTAAAAACAAATGTTTTGTTGGATTAATGCTTCTCGGATGTTTTCACTATAGAGATGTCTAGCAGAGTAATTAAACCGCGGACATATTTCCTGCCTTTTTAATGATCTACAAACACGTTTCGCTCTCCGACAGCCAGTCGACTCGCCTCTGACCTGCCACTCCTCTAATACATTCTGAATGGCGGCGCGGGAATGGAGGTATTGCGCAATTACTCATTTCTGCAAACGTGGCGAGTGCTTTATTTCAACACGAGAGCCCATTCATGTACGCAAATCACTAAAACAGATATGTGAGCTCTTAAATATGCTTTTTTCAAATGAACTGCAAGTCCTCTCATGATCGCCTGTGTGCTCAGATAGAATACAATCGCGATCTTTCCACTATTAAAGTAGACATTATTTATCTTTGCTCCTTGACTAAATTTAGTCAAAAGTATTTAAAGTTATGAAGTATTTAGAAATAGATTGATGCATGATCGATAACAATGCTAATGGTCTTCTTATTTGGCTGTGTTGTCAAGTGAAACTTTAGCAAAGGTGGAGCTTTTTTGTTTCTTTACGACAAAAGAATTATGCTGGAAATGTTTCTGGATGAGGTATATGTGTGATTTACACATTTAGCTGTATTCTGATCTGTCTTAAAGCATTACAGATCAAAGCAATCCATTGTTACTTATTGTTTATTTATCAAAATTTACAATAAGACTCTTAAAGCACTGCTTTGATAAATGTATTGTTGTCACATTTCAAATACCTCAAGTAAAATAAAGTCATTTGTTTTATTTTTTACTGACAGTGTACTTGTATTTTTTTTTAACGTTTCTATTTTAGATTAAGATCAAGTGTAAAATAAAATCTACATGTGATGTACAGCTATTGAAGAAACAAATTTGCCATATTGTAAAGAAAAATAGTGTAAAATATGTAAATAAAAGGCTAAATAAAAATATTTTTACCATATACTTTAACCTTTCAAAGCTTAAAAATATATTTTTTAAAAAATGGGCAAAAAGTGTCTCTATGGCCTTAAAGATTATTTGGTAGTTACCAGTGCTATTGAAAAAGATTAATTGTCATGAAAGGAAAAATCGACCATACTTCCTTTGTTAGTGCATATTCCTATACACGTAGCTTTGGGATTTAAGCAATCAAACCATTAAATCAGGTTTACACTTAAAAAAAGTGATTTCATAATGAAAATCTGATTTTTTATTCAAAAGTAACCAACTAGTACTTTTTAAAAGAGTACTTTGTACTTTTACCAAATATTAGCAATATTTACTAAAAATGTTGTTATTTTAGCAGTGCAATAGTGTTTTTACTTGAGTACAAAAAAGATTTCACAAGCACTTAGTGCAGGTTTATTATATTATTAATATATGATTAATAAATATTATTTTTAATGTTGTTTATTTGTATCTATTCCTATGCAATATTTTATGGGTTGCTGAGAATACATTTCAGGTCTTCAATACATAGCATGTCAGTCTTAGGTAAAAAAATAGGTGCTGGAATTGATTTTCATTAGGCTGTGCCTGTATGAACCCTGTCATATGTACATTTAACATTTATTTCAAGATTTGTCTGAAAGTGTAGCAATATGACATATAGCCTATATTTATAAGGTCCAAGCAGCATTTCCAGCTTTTGATGAATAGGCTACTATGAATACTTTAGATTTAAGTACAGCAGTTTTCTTTTTACTTTTTAAGAACAACGCCATTTTTTAATGAATTTTTAAAAGCACATTTTAACTAAAACTTTTTTTTATCTGCAAGCACAGTTAATGTTCAGACTATTTAAAATGTTTAAAGTGACTGACAATAATACATATTCTTAATAATAGGAAGTAATCTGCATCGTTTTTAAACTGTGCACACCTGTAGCTGCTTAATTAGGCCTACGACGCTATTTTTTAATACTGGTTAAAAAAATAGCGTCGTAAGGTGGTACTTGGAGAGACGATTTTTTTCTAAGGTGGTACTTGGTGAAAAAAGTTTGAGAACCACTGATCTAGTCAAATATTATGTATTGACATCTAGTGTCTGAGTAATGTGCAGGTTAGTGTATACTCCATCAGCTGTTTTCAGTTCTGTCACCTTTGTGTTTTTGACTCTTTGGCGCCATCTAGTCACTAAATATACTGCATAGGTTAGTGTGTACTCCTTTTAGCCAGTTTTGTTTCTGTCATCTTTGTGTTTTTGACTCTTTGGCACCATCTAGTCACTAAATATACTGCATAGGTTAGTGTATACTCCATTTAGCCAGTTTCATTTCTGTCAGCTTTGTGTTTTTGACTCTTTATTGCCATAAGTTTTTAACTTAAAAGAGATAAGAAGTTAATATTTGGAGGAATAACCATTGTTTTATTCACAATTTAGTTTTTTATTTATTTATTTAATTTAATTTATTTTAAAATGTATAATTTTATTTATTCATTTTTTTTCATCTCTTATTATTTTCAGAAGGGGGTGGGTGCTCTAAGTGACAATATTATTAAATTATTATTATTTTAATTACATATTTTTTATATTATTTATTATTTAAGTGAAATTTTAAAAAACACAAAAAGACTTTTATAGAATAAAACTAATATTAACAATTGACATAACATGCTAAACGTTTTCTCCTATTTATACTACACCCATAAGAAACCTTTCTTCATGTTTTGTTAGCCATACTGCTTCCTTTATTCTTTCAGTTGACTGCATGGAGAGATGTTTAGTAAAGAGTGTTTCTTCTGCACACATTGTGATTCAGAGAAGTGTGTGTTTGACTGTGTTGATTCCTTACATTAAACTGGAGGACATGAGAGAAATAAATAAATGCAGCACAGCAGGAATGTGAAGAGCGAGGAGGGCAAACAGCAGCAGTTTCTGAGCAAACACAGCCGGAGCTTCACACTGACAAAAAATAAAAAATAAATAAATAAAAACCCTAAAAACTAAAAATCCTGACTTGGCCAAATTTAGACTTTGTGCTGCTGTATATATAATGAAGCGAAAAAGCAGGAATTTTTCACTATAACCTTAAAATAAATTTATCAAGTTAATTGGGTTGATTTTTATTCATATACATATGAATATACAGTTGAAGTCAGAATTATTAGCCCCCCTGTTTAATTTCTTTTCCAGTTTCTGTTTAACTGGGAGAAGATTTTTTCAACACATTTCTAATCATGATAGTTTTAATAACTCATTTCTAATAACTGATTTATTTTATATTTGTCATGATGACAGTAAATAATATTTGACTAGATATTTTTCAAGACACTTCTATACAGCTTAAAGTGACATTTAGAGGCTTAACTAGGTTAATTAAGTTAACTAGGCAGGTTAGGGTTATTAGGCAAGTTATTGTATAATGATTGTTTGTTCTATAGACTATCAGGAAAAAAAATAGCTTAAAGGGGCTATATTGACCTAAAAGTGTGGTTTAAAACATTGTAAAACGGCTTTTATTCTAGCCAAAATAAAACAAATAAGACTTTCTCCAGAAGAAAAAATATTATCAGACACACTGTGAACATTTCCTAAACCTGTTCGACATCATTTGGGAAATATTTAAAAAAGAAAAAAAAAATTCAAAGGGAGTTTAATTATTCTGATTTCATCTGTATGTATAAGAGTGTAGTATTGTTTTGTTTTAATGTCAATAGTATTTCTTGATAATTATGGTATATAATGTAAATGAATTTTCATTCAGAACAATTATTATATTTTTTTTGGGATTGAAATGTCAATTGATCGAAATAATTTATTTTTTTATAATTTGAATAGTTTTTGTTTTAATAATGTGAGTAATGTTAATAATATTTCTTCTAAATTCTATATATATATATATATATATATATATATATATATATATATATATATATATATATATATATATATACTGTAACAATAATGCTTTTAAAATCTTGTTGAATAATTATAAGAATTATTCTGCTAAATATTGATTTATAAACTTCAATTAAAATATTAATATTGTCTTAAAATTACTGAATTAAAAAAAATGTCATTTGTTTATTATTTTGACCAATTGTTTTTATATGCACTTAAAAAAATTAATTAAATCATTTTAAAGTTAGATAAGATTTGTTTGTTTGTTTACATTTTATTTGTCATGGACTCTAGGTCCACATGTGCATACACTGAACAAAAAAACATACATCAAAAAACACAAATCAACACAAGCATTCATTCATTTTCTTGTCGGCTTAGTCCCTTTATTAATCCGGGGTCGCCACAGCGGAATGAACCACCAACTTATCCAGTACATGTTTTTTGCAGCGGATGCCCTTCCAGCCGCAACCCATCTCTGGGAAGCATCCATACACACTCATTCACATAAATACACTACGGACAATTTAACTTACCCAATTCACCTATACCACATGTCTTTGGACTTGTGGGGGAAACCGGAGTACCCAGAGGAAACCCTTGCGAACACAGGGAGAACTTGCAAACTCCACGCAGAAACGCCAACTGACCCAGCCGAGGCTCGAACCAGCGACCTTCTTGCTGTGAGGCGACTGCATTACCTACTGCGCCACTGTGTCGTCCCCACAAACATTTGATCATTAACAAATATTACAAATTTAAAAGTCTAATTGATTTAGGTCGAAAAGAGTTTTTAAAACGACTGTATCTGCACTCAGGCAACCTGTATCGTTGACCAAAATGCAGTAACTCATATTCAGAAAATAAACTGTGCACGTGGTCAGCTAATATGTTAATAGCTTCGTCCTGAACTGATTGCTCATGGAGAGATAGTAGGGATCGATATTCTCCACCAGCCCTCCAAGCTTAGCTTTAGATTGAACTGTAATGTTTCCGTAAACCCCCCTCCCCCCACCCCTTGATGACAGCACGTAATATTTGGCTAGATATTCTACAAGACACTAGTATTCAGCTTAAAGTGACATTTAAAGGCTTAACCAGGTTAATTAGGGTAAAGTTAGAGTAATTAGGCAAGTCATTGTGTTGCAGTGGTTTGTTCTCGAGACAATCCAAAACAAGTATTGCTCAAGGGGTTAATAATATTGACCATAAAATGGGTTTAAAACTATTAAAAACTGCTTTTATACTAGCCAAAATAAAACAAATAAGACTTTCTTCAGAAGAAAAAATATTATAGGAAATACTGTAAAAAATCCTTAAGCTACATGAGTTATATACACTAAATACAATTGACTTAACATGTAATTCCACCTGAATTTTCAGCCTGTACAATTGGTGATCTTGGCATTATTCATTGCTGTAATTGCAGTATGTGATACAGTGCTGGACATATGAGATGTGTTGCTCAGACAGAAAGTGTTATATCTCATACAGAGTTCATGAGGCGAACAGAAACGCTGCGTTCTTGTTTGACTCTGTTTAGTGTGAAGAGCCAGAAGTTTCAGTGAAATGAACAGGAAGACGTGAGCTGTGAAAACACTTGACCTCTGATTGTGTTTTCAGCTACAGTCTGTGTCTGAACACTGTAAAAAATTCCTGTTAATGAACAGCTTCTGTATTTTATGATTCACAGGTGTTTATTTAGGGTGGTGAGTTGCATTATGGGATGTTGATCTCTGCTTTGTCCACTGTTGATGTTGAAAATTCGACTCTACAGTTTAACAAAGTGACTTTTATTAACAGTTTAGTAGATTGAAATAGTATAAGAAATAATAGAAACAAGTGTGTAAAATAACAGAAAATGTGCTGGGAGTTTATTACAAGGTGTTCGTGTAATATACAACACCAGCTCAGACAATATAGCACTGCAAACTATTAAAAATGTCAATAAAAGTCACTTTTTTTTTTACTTTTCAAGGTTAAAAGCTGCTGGAAGAAAGATCAAGATCCCATAATGCAATTAAAAAGCCAAAATAAATAAGGAAAAATAAAAGCATGAATCACAAAATACAGAAAACAGTTATTTTGCAGGTATTTTTAAAAATAATATATTAAAATGACTTAATAATGTACAGTATATCTTCATTATTGCTATTGTTTTAATATATAAAATATTTTCTGTTAAATTATGAGTATATGTTATAATGGGTGCATGCACAATATTAATTTATGTCAATAATATAGCACAATTAAGATATGATTATGCCATTGCTATCCATTAATATGAATGATGCAAAACATTGTAAAGTTGTAAACGTTGTAACCTTAAATAGTAAATGAAAGAGTCTTTGGTCATTAAAATTGATTGATTTTCTATTCTGGTTTTTTAAAAAATGATGAGAATACATGTTTGTTAAAGATGCTGGAGAAAAAACAAACAAACAAATTAATAATTCACTTTTCAAATGCATTTTTTTCTAAAAATGCTTTTACATTTCAAACAAGAACAAATGAAATCAAATTAGCGTGTAGGAAAGATTAAAAATACATTAAAATAAAGTAAATATAAAATGTAATTATATTAAATATAAGCAAATAAATAGAAAAAAAGTGAATGCATAAAATAAGTAAATGAATTAAACAAATGAATGAATGAATGAAATAGATAAAAATGTATACATAAATAAAAATGCATGAATAAATGAATGAATGAATGAATAAAATAAATAAAAATAATTAAAATAAATAAATAAATAAATGAATGATTAAAATAAATAAAAATTAATTAATGAATAAATAAAATAAAAATAAATGATTAAATAAACAAAAATAAATGCTTTTACATTGAACAGAACAAATGAAATCAAATTATTATGTAGTAATGATTAAAAATAAAATGAAAGTAAACATAAAAAATACAATTAATTAAAATTAAATATAAACAATAAATAAAGGAATGAATGGATGAATAAAATAAATCAAATCAAATAATAAATTAAATAAATAAATAATTGGATGAATGAATTGAATAAATAAATATACAAATAAATTAATAATGAATAAAATAACTAAATTAATTAATTAATTTATAAAAATAAATGCTTTTACATTGAACATAAAATAAAATGCAATTAATAAAAATTAAATATAAACAAACAAATAAATAAATGAATGAATGAATAAAATAAATAAAATCAAAAAATAAATACATACAATAATTAAAGAAATGAATATAAAAATAAATTAATAATGGATAAAATTAATAAAAATAATTAAATAACCAAAAATAAATGCTTTTAAATTGAACATAACAAATTTAATCAAAAGAAACATTAATTAAAATTAAATAAATAAAAACAAATTATTTAAAAAATTAAAATCAATCAATCAATCTTTGCATGACATTTATTTACAGTATTGCTACATTTTAATTATGTATAAAATATTGAATAAACTTACATCATCAAATAAATAAAATCTTATAAATAATCAATAAATGACATAAAATAAAATGACAGAATAAAAGGAACAAAAACTGAAAAAACAAACAAAAGCTCTCCCTCTCATGAGTGTATGGCCTCATGACAGACCAGTCGTGTGTGTGTGTGTGTGTGTGTGTGCGCGTGTGTGTGTGTGCGTGTCAGATTGGGAGAGAGTGTGGGTTGCAGTTCATAATCACATCCAGCATAAAGAAAGTATGGCAGAGGAACTGACGGCTGTCTTTATCAAGCCCGCTGCATGTTGGAAAGGCAATTTGGTCTGCTTTCACTCATCAGGCCGAAGGTGGGAAGCGTTCAGGGAAGGTCTGAGCCACAGAAACACACACATTCTGGATTATAAAGATTTAATAAGGGAATAAATTGAATTAGCATCACGCAGTGGCTGGATTTGTTGTTTTTAAATATGAGTGTGCAGCACTGTTTCACGGCTGACGGGTTTCTGTGCACGCTTCAGACTTCTCTAGTGAAATAAAACAAGAAAACGAGTTGATATTTAGTAGATTCACTGCAAAAAAAAAAAAAAAAAAGTGTGTTTCTTAATTAGTTTTTGTCTTTTTTCTAGCCCAAATATCTGAAAATGTTTAAATCAAGAAGCATTTTCTTGACAAGCAAAACATATTGTCTTGTTTTCAGAAATAATGAGTCAAAATGAAGTGAGTTTTTCATTAAAACAAGCTAAATTATCTGCTAATGGGGGAAGTAAAATAATGTTATTTCAAAGCAGAAACGAGATTGCTTTACAGCACGTGGCTCAGTGGTTGGCTTGTTCGAGTCCCGGCTGGGCCACTTGGTGTTTCTGTGTGGAGTTTGCATGTTCTCCCCGTGTTGGCGTGGGTTTCCTCCCGCTGCTCTGGTTTCCGCAACAGTCCAAACACATGCGATATAGGGAAATTGGATAAACTAAATTGTCTGTAGTGTGTCTGCGTGTGTGTGTGTGTGTGTGTGTGTGATTGAGTGTTTCACATGTCTGGGTTGCAGCTGGAAGGGCATCGGCTGCGTAAAACATATGCTGGAATAGTTAGCAGTTCATTCCACTGTGGCGACGGCAGATAAATAAGGGACTAAGCTAAAGGGAAATGAATGAATGAAAAGGCTCCGTTGCATTTCAGCATTGAACTGATAGGCTGTGCTTCTGTAAGTTACTGTAGTTGTAATGAAAGTGCCGCTGCTTTTACTGTAAGTGCAGCATGTTTGTAATTATGTGAAAGCTCTGGGACTTGCGGAGCAGAAACCCTGTTGTTTAACAGCGCCGCGTTTTCCTGAACCTCTGACCCGCGCTGAGAACCAGATAAACTGTTTGTTTTTCCAGACGCGGTTATGGCGGAGGCTAAACTTCACATTAAAAGTGCCAAGTGAAAACGGCATCGCAGCTGCTCTCTCCTCGTCAGGCGGCGTTTGGCAGAGTTTCTCTGAACTCGTGCATAATTAAGGTTTTATAGACGGCTAATCAGCAAAGCCAGACCAGTCGTGTGTGTGCGTGTGTGTTTAATTCTCACTACTATGTTTGTTTAAAAATATTTTCTTCATTCGTTTTGACTGGATCAATACCGTTGATCGGTAGATCTGAGTTTTATAAACCCTGGATCACAAAGTTTGCTTATAAATATTGTGTTCATTTATTTTTAATTTTTTTTATTGAGTGTTATTATTTATAGAACTTTTTGAAATCTGATTTTCTTTTCTTTTATCGCAAAGATCATTAGGATATCAAGTAAAGATCCTAAAGACATTATGTAAATTCACTACAGTAAATAAATATATCAAAAATATTTTGATTAATAATTTGTATTACTAATAACTCTTTTGGACAAATAAGCTTATATATTTATAGTTATATATCATATAACTCCAATTATATTTATTTTAGATAGTTGCGTTTAGGGGCGAGGCAGTGGCGCAGTAGGTAGTGCTGTCGCCTCACAACAAGAAGGTCGCTGGGTCGCTGGTTCGATCCTCGGCTCAGTTGGCGTTTCTGTGTGGAGTTTGCATGTTCTCCCTGCCTTCGCGTGGGTTTCCTCCGGGTGCTCCGGTTTTCCCCACAGTCCGAAGACATGCGGTACAGGTGAATTGGGTAGGCTAAATCGCTGTGGCGACCCCGGGTTAATAAAGGGACTAAGCCGACAAGAAAATGAATGAATGAATGAGTTGCATTTAATATTGTCCTAACAAACGCTACATCAATGGACAACACGTATTCAGCTTTCAGATTATATATAAATCTAAAAATAGGCTTAGTCAAAATAGCATCCCAACTGGCCTCAACCGGGTCCTCTTCATTAGGTAGCATTTGGACAACTTTAAAAGTGTTTTTTTTTAACCCTCAGATTCCAGATGCATCAAATATTGTCTTAACAAACATTATAAAAAAACATATTTATTCATCTTTAATAACTCAAAAGTTCATTAAATTAATCTAAAAATAGTCAAAACTTTACATTAAACGTGGCAAGCGAAAACGTCATCGCAACTGGTCTCAACCGGGTCCTCTTCATCAGGAAGCGTTTGACATCTCTGAATGCCCTCATAATAAATAAACTATATATATATATATTTTATTTTTATTTTTTTTTATTAAAGACGGTTAATCATCAAAGCCTGGCCAGTCGTGTGTGTGTGTGTGTGTGTGTGTGTGTGTGTGTGTGTGTGTGTGTGTGTGTGTGTGTGTGGATGTTTCCCAGAGATGGGTTGCGGCTGAAAAGGCATCCGCTGCGTAAAAAAACGTGCTGGATAAGTTGGTGGTTCATTCCACTGTGGTGACCCCGGATTAATAAAGGGACTAAGCTGACAAGAAAATGAATGAATAAATAATAACAAATGAGGGGTGACACAGTGGCTCAGTGGTTAGCACTATCACCTCACATCAAGAAGATTGCTGGTTTAAGTCTCAGCTGCCAGTTGGCAATTTTTTCTCCCGTTTGCTTCGGTTTTCAGTCCAAATAAAAGTGTGTGTGTGTGTGTGTGTGTGTGTGTGTGTGTGTGTGTGTGTGTGTGTGTGTGTGTGTGTGTGTGTTTATGGTTATCTTGGTAAATCTTGACACTTAGTGAATTTTTTTGAGTTGTGTAACTCTATACATTTGATTTGTCTCATTTTGCACAGGTGTATTTTTGATGTCTACAAAATTGTTGCAAACAATTTATGTGTTGAATTTAAACAAAAAAAAAAATATTTAGTAATGTTTAACTTAATTTATTTGTTTAATTTCAGCCCAAATTAATTGTTTACAACCATCTACCTTAAAAGAAAATGAGTAAATCCAAAGAGTCATCTTTCAATCTTTTTGTTTTTTTTTCAGTGATATACGGGTCAAAACTATTGATTTTTTTATTATGCCAAAAATTATATTAAGATAATAAGATCATGAAGACATTTAGTAATTCATTGCAGTTAATATATCAAACCTTATTTAGTAATATGCATGGCCAATACCTTTAATTTGGACAACTTTAAAAGTGTTTTTTGAACCCTCAGATTTCAGATGCATCAAATATTGACTAAACAAACCTTAAAGAAAACTTATTTATTCATCTTTAATAACTCAAAAGTTCATCAAATTAATCTAAAAATAGTCAAAACTTTATATTAAAAGTGGCAAGCGAAAACGTCATCGCAACTGGTCTCAACCGGGTCCTCTTCATCATCTAGCGTTTGGCCTCATAATAAATAAACTATAAAATAGTTTTTAAAGATGGTTAATCAGCAAACGCCAGGCCAGTCACGCTTGTGTTAGTGTGTGTGTGTGTGTGTGTGTGTGTGTGTGTTTAATTCTCACCACCAAGTTTGTTTAAAAATATTTCCTTCGTTATTATTATTTTCTGCATCCATTCTTCTTGAAAGCTCTCTAATTTGTCCTCCTGCTGCGGGTGTAGATTAGCAGGCGGAGGGGGAGGCGTGAGACGCTGCGTAAACTCAGCGATTATTGAAACGGCTGCTGTTTTGGGGATATTTTTGCCTGACTAAGCTCGCGTGTGGAAATCGTCTGGAATGTTCTGCGCACTTGCGTCTCAGAGAAGGAGAGCGTTTGTGTTTTAAATATACCTGCAGGGCAACAGATGTGTGTTGCGGCGAGTGTTTAAATGAGTTTTGGTGATGACGGCTTCACCTCCTCCTTCCTCTTGACATTTCTGTTCACCTCTTCAATATACTGTAATCTTCCAGCGTTAAAACAAAAGTGCCGTTTGATATTGTGCTCGGGCTCTTTTTCAACACAAATGAAGATCTTCTTAAGAATACTGAAAAGATTGCGTTGACTTCCATAGTAGTTTTAAAACAAATGCTATTACATTAAACAAAATAAAAGGTTGATTTGGTTTACATTTGTTTTTAAGGCATGTGGTTGCAGATCATTTATATGAGCTGAATTTAAACAAATGGCTCAGTGGTTAGATCTGTGGCCTAACAGCAGGTTGCTGTTTCAAGTCTCAGCTGGGTCAGGTGGCGTTTCTGTGTGGAGTTTGCATGTTCTCCATGTGTTTCCTCACCGTGTTTCCTCTGCGTGCTCCGGTTTTCAATTTTCTCAATATTTGTTTTTCAGGCCTCATATAGCAGATTTTTAGATATAGTTGCATTGTGGATTGCATTTTTATATAAAAATCTGTGCTGTGGATATTTTGCTGGGGTTATAAAGTCTTAATGAGGCTCCGCTCTTAATCAGCCACTTTTGCTGAAAACTAAGAAGCAAGCTTTTGAGAAAAAAAGTGAGTTTAAGCTAAAAAAAGAATTAAATAAAAAATGTTATATTATTATATTATTTTATATTTTGTTATTTTTATTATTTTGTATTTTTATTTTTAAATTCAGTTTAATTACATTTTTTAGTTTGTTTTATATTTTAGTTATTTTTGTTTTATTTTATATATTTTGTTTCATTTTAGATATTTTTTATTTAATAATTTTTTATCATTTCATTTTTAATTTAACTACATTTATTTTCATTTTTTAATTAATATTTTTAGCAGTTAAATTCTATTATGTAATATTATATTATATTAATTATATAATATATAATAATTATATTTTAATTAAAAAATATTTTATTTCATATTATTTTTATTTAATTTATTGATTTATTTTTCGTTATATTTGATTCAATTTTATAATTTAATTACATTTTTATTTATTTTATTATTTCTTATATATTTTTATTGCACTTTTATAAATTTATTTATTTAATTATTTTATAATATTTTATTTTATATTCTTTATATATATATATATATATATATATATATATATATATATATATATATATATATATATATATATATATATATATATATATATATATATATATATATATATACACTGCTCTGTACAACATTTCTATCTTAATTACAAATAAATGTACAGTTTTTATATCTGATCCACTATTGGCACAACATCCGTAGCGTCCTGTCTTGTCTGTCCTGTCTTATTTGCACTAAATGTTATTAAATGTCTTATACTTATTCTTATTTATTTTTTTAGAAATGACAATAAATCTGACTTGAGATATGTATATTTCATTTCATTTCATTTTCTTTTCGGCTTAGTCCCTTTAATAATCCGGGGTCGCCACAGCAGAATGAACCTCCAACTTCCGATTTTACGCAGCGGGTGCCCATCCAAACGCAACCCATCACTGGGAAATATATATATATATATATATATATATATATATATATATATATATATATATATATATATATATATATATATATATATATATATATATATATATATATATATATATATATATATTTATATATTTATTTATTTAAATTACATTTTTTTCAACCCTAATATTCTACATTTATGCATTATATCAAGTTGCATTTTTATATAAAAATCTGTGCTGTGGATATTGTGCTGGGGTTATAAACTCCTAATGAGGCTCTGCTCCCACTGACAGACTTTTGCTGGAAACTATGAAGCAAGCTTGCGGAAAAAAGTGAGTTTAAGCAAAAAAATAAAAAAACGTTTATTTATAGTGATGCTTTAGAGCTGCATTTCCTACTGCAGTTTTGCTTCGTGACTCACATTTTACAAGTGACGACCAACACTGTTTACCGTACTAAAGTAAGCAAAAATGAGATTAACATGGCATGAGTAGGAAAATTGGGAATTATGGTTGCATGCCTTTGGTAGTGGTCAGACTGTAAATGCTTTTGGCAGACGCTTTTATCCAAAGAGACTTACATTGCTTCAGAGATGTAGACTTCAGCAGGCATGTTTATTCTTGCATCTTGTCTTAAATCTGGTTTTTATTTATTTAGTTTTTTTGACATTGCACAGTTCTGCGTGGTGTTTGGATATCAGTATCAAAAGATGCTGGATATGGGATTTATTCCATATTGAAGTTATTTATTATTTTTGTCTTAGCTTTCTTCTTATATAAAGCAGTCTATGTCCTGTATGTACAAACTGTACAGTTGAAGACGGAATGAACCGCCCTCCTGTGAAATAGTTATTATTTCTCAAATTTTTCCCAAGTGCTGTTTAAAAGAGAGAAGATTTTAATCATTTAACACATTTGAAACATAATAGTCTTAAAAAATAATTTCCAATAATTAAAATTATATTATTATATTATATTATATTATATTATATTATATTATATTATATTATATTATATTATATTATATTATATTATATTATATTATTAATTTTATTTAGATTTATTATTTATTATTTCATTATACATTATTTTAGATTTTTGTTTGATTATTTATTTTTATTACGTTATATTAATTTCTGTCTTATTTTATTTTTATTTTATTTTAGTTTTTATTTTATTTATTTTATATATATTTTTATATTTTTATTTTATTTTATTTTATTTTATATTATTTTTATTTAATTTATTTAATTATTTTTGATTATATTTTATTAATTTTTTATTTAATTGCATTTTCTGATTTTATTATTTATTTATTTTACATTTTATATAGTATTCTTATTTTATATATTTTTTTTTTATTTATATTGTTGTGATTTAATTAATTTAATTATTTTTACTATATTTTATTTTATTATTTAATTGAATTAATTTTTTTCATTTTAATAATTTTTATATTTTTTATTTTATTTAATATATATATTTAATTTTGTATTATTTTTATTTAATATATTTTATTGTTTTTATTATATTTTATTGTTTATTTAACTTAATTTAATTACCTTTTATTTTATTTTTATTAATTTAATTTTATATAATTTTTTATTTGATTAATTATAATATTTAATTTATTATTTTAAATGATTTTTTAATTATGTTGTTTAATATATTTATATTTTAATTTAATTTAATTAAAAAATATTAAGTAATTTTAATGGAATTTATATTTTTATTATTTATTATGTACATGACCTATACACTTTTACATAACATAAAATGCAAAGCTATTAATAACATATAGTTTACATTAATTAATTAATTTTATTACATTTTATTTTACTTTTGCAAGACCTACACCAAAAATGCAGATAAAATGGTCTATTTTAGTGAACTATGCCTGATTTGCATTTATATGTATGCAGTTGGCTGACAGTTTTATCCAAAGTGACTTCCAATTGCTTTCAATATACTGTACATCAGTGCATTCATCTCGTGCCATGTTTATCATTGCCTTTAATATGCTCTTAAATGTGTGTTAATATATTTAATTTCTACCTTTTGAACTTCATCACTTAAAGATAAAGTGATTTATGTTGCTGTGCTATCTATGCATATTTACATTTATGCAGTTGGCGGACAGTTTTATTACAAGATATGCACATCATCAGTCCGTGCATTCCATGATTTATTTATTATATTACAGTTTCCCTTTTGAATTATTTAGCTTACCACACTGGCAGATTATTTAGCTTATTTTTATTATTATTTTAAGCAAAAGCCCACTTAATTTTGACATTTACATATTGAAGTAGGGATTTGCATTGCATTGAATGTGAACACTTAGCATCAAATCCCAGCATATAAAAGCAACCGGAGTTCAGAATTCAGATCATATTTTACATTTATTATTTCATATCTGTCTCAGCCAAGACGGAAAACTCACATCTAAGGTAAACAGCATTTCTTTTCTGATTATTTAGTTAAAACGACGCCTCGGGTGCAGCTTTCTGGAGTTATATATCCTCACATTAGTGCAAATGCCTCATCCTAACATGAGAAAATAGTATGACAGACATGTGCAAATAAACACAGGCCCATTTTAGCGAAGCAGAGGCCCCCCTGTACCACCAATGAATGGAAAGAGCCAAGTCAGGGAAAAACTGAGGCCTTGTACTAAAAACAAGAACAGGACGGCCGTATCTGTGTTTTCAGATTGAGACCTCAGGAATTTTAAGAGGCCGGACTTTTTCAATTGCTCCTGAAGCCGTTCTATGTCAAATACTGATGCTTTGTTTTTCTTTGTGCCCCCTCCACTAGACTCAAAGAACATGGTCTGCTCCAGCTGTTTATGTATTCATCTCATTAATATTCATATGGGCTGCTCATGATTGGTGCAATATTAATTTGCATACCATCACATGATTGCAGATTGATCGAATATTGAATTCTTACGTTGAATTGTTGAGAATTACAGTAGTTTAAAAGCTGATGTTTACACTTGGTAACACTTAAAAACATGGTAACCGCACTAGTTAACATGAGCAATACTTATTATTTTATTACATTTTAATTAACTTTTAAAGAGTTTTTTTTTTATTATATTTAATTTTATATTCAAGTAAATTTGTTTTAGGGCGACGCTGTGGACCAGTAGGTAGTGCTGTCACCCTAGCAAGAAGGTCGCTGGTTCCTCGGCTCAGTCGGCGTTTCTGTGTGGAGTTTGCATGTTCTCCCTGCAGTCGCATGGGTTTCCTCTGGGTGCTCCGGTTTCCCCCACAGTCCAAAGACATGCAGTGCAGGCTAAATTGTCCGAAGTGTATGAGTGTGAATGAGTCTGTGTGGATGTTTTCCAGAGATGGGTTGCAGCTGGAAGGGCATCCGCTGCGTAAAGCAAATGCTGGATAAGTTGGTGGTTCATTCCGCTGTGGCGACCCCGGATTAATAAAGGGACTAAGCCGACAAGAAAATGAATAAATGAATGTATACATTTATTTAATTTACTTTTTAAAAAGTTTTTTATAAATTTTATAAACTATATATATATATATATATATATATATATATATATATATATATATATATATATATATATATAATAATAAATAATAATAAATAATAATATATATAATATATAATAATAAATAATATATATTTATACACATCAGGTCATATCATATTAAATCATATATATCAGATCATAATTTATCATATATACATATATCAAATCAAATAATATATATCATATCATATATCATATCATACACCATAACATATACATATCAGATAATATCATATATCATTCTTAGAGATCTGTCAGTATTATCCTGATATTACCCCTTTTATTTTGTTTTTATTAATTATTTTATATACTATTTAATTTTTTATTTATTTACTAGAATTTATTCAAAATAGTCAAATGAGTGAAACTTACGAATTAATATTTAACACAATATCACCAAAAATAAAGTATTATTAAAATAAAAAAATAAGATTTGAGTTGCATAATGAGTATAATCATTGTTAAAGGAAAATATATAATTAAATAAATAAATAAATAATTATATTTTTAAAAGAAAATAATATATATATATATATATATATATATATATATATATATATATATATATATATATATATATATATAAGTTTTTACATGTATACACACACACACACACATATATATATATATATATATATATATATATATATATATATATATATAAATATATATATATATATATATATATATATATATATATATATATATATATATATATATATATATATATATGTTCATTTTATTATGTTTCGGATTAGTCTCTGCTTCAAAGGTAGCCACAGTGGAATGAACCACCAACTATTCCAGTAGATGTTTTACACAGCAGATGCCCTTCCAGATGCAACCCATTGGGAAACACCCACGCCAACACAGGTAGAACATGCAAACTCCTCACAGAAATGCCAACTGACCCAGCCGGGACTTGAACCAACAACCTTGCTGAGGGGCCACAGTTCTAACCACTCAGCCACTGTGCCGCTCTCTCTCTCTCTCTCTCTCTCTCATAATTATTATAATGTATATATTACAGTTATTATTATGTTACAGTATGAAAGCTAAAAGTTGCATCTGTTCAGACTAGTTAATGCACCGTGATCTAACATGAATAAACAATGAACAATAGTCTGTTTTATTACTGGAAGCCTTAAGAAAGAGCACAAATTACTGCAGTAAAACACAAACTGCACATTGTCCGTTCATGCATTAATAATGCTAACAAAAGAAGCCTTATTATAAAGTGTTACCATTATATTTAGCTCACATTCATCCAATGAAGCTGAAATTAAAATGAGCCAAACACTTTTATTCACTGTGATGATGAACTTTAACAGTAATTAAGTTGTGTGAGTGGCATTCATTTCTAATAAAAGTCACATCTGGATTTGATTTATAAGTAAAATTGCTTTTAAAAAGTGTTTTTAAATATATTATAATGTTATTAAAATGCTTTTGAATTGCATTATGTGACTTTGATCTATTTTAATGTGGAAAATTGTGAAAATGGGACTTTCATTGACATTTTTATTAGTTTGAAGCCATTTTCTGGCTCATGTTTTAAATCAAAATATGATGATACTGACAGCACTTTTCACTTATTTTTCAATCTTGTTTCTCTATGTATTATTTATTATACAATATATTATTTTCAAACTTCTAAAGTGTCAATTAAAGTCACTTTGTTAAACTGTAGAGTTAAATTTTCAACATCAAAAGCTAAGAGAGTAAAGATTAAGCTACTATAATTATGCAATTCATAATTAATTATTAATAAATCAGCTGTAATTCTGTGGCATAAACTGGCTTTAGTGTCACTATTTTTTTTTTCATTGTTGTTAAGATTGTATTGAGACAAAAATGTATTAATGAATCGCGAAGTGCTCATGTGCACAAATATTTACAGCATTATTAGGAGTGTGTTCAGGCTGATTATGTGGTAGTTAATAATCGCAGTGGTGAGACTAAAGTGATTGTTGTTTTGGCTCACTGTTATTTAATTTCAGCAGGTCCAGAAAGGCTGATCGCAGATCCGTCAGCAAACACTGAGCACAAACAGAGAGAGATGGAGAGACTCATATTAGAGAGATTTCTAGGTTGTTAAAAATGCATAATAAAATGTTGAATAATAAATTTACTGTTTTATATATACATTTATTTTTTTACTACTATTATTATTTTTTTATTACTACTTTTATTTTTAATGACATTTTTATTTTATTATTATTATAATTATTGTTATTTATTATTACTTATTATTTTTATATTTTATTATTATTTCTATTTTTGTTCTATTATTATTATTATTATTATTATTATTATTATTATTATTATTATTATTGTCATCACTATCATAATTGTTGTTGTTGTTATTAATTATTAATATTTATTTAGTCCTTTTACATTTTTATTTTATTTTATTATTATTTATTAATTAACTTATTTATAATTATTATTAATCATCATTATTTTTAATTTTTATATATTTTTTGTATTATTATGTCTATATTTATTTATTTTATTATTGTTGTTGTTTTTATTATAAGTCATTATTTATTTAGTCTATTACATTTTTATTTGATTTTATAATTATTTATTAATATATATATATATATATATATATATATATATATATATATATATATATATATATTAATCATTATATATATTTTTTGTTTTTWAATATATATATATATATATATATATATATATATATATATATATATATATATATATATATATATATATATATATATATATATATATAGTTTTTTATTTTACTATTATTTGTGTATTTATTTATATTATTATTATTATTTCATTAATATTTATTATTATTGATTTTTAGTCTTTTATTACACTTTTATTTTATTATTATTTATTAATTTGTGTATTTATTTTTATTAATCATTATCATTTTTTGTTTTTTATTATATTTTGTTGTATTTCTATATTTATTTTTATTTTATTATTGCTGTTGTTGTTGTTGTTATTATTTAGTCTTTTATAACATTTTTATTTTCTTATTATTCATTATTTATATATTTATGCATCATTTATTATGTTTATTTATCATTAATAATAACGACTACCACTTTATGTAATTGCTTTTATTTAGCAAATGTAAGCAAATTAGAGTTGAATTGCATTTAACTGAATTGAGAGAGAGAGAGAGAGAGAGAGAGAGAGAGTGTGTGTGTGTGGTCTGTGTGTGTGTGTGTGTGTGTGTGTGTGTGTGTGTGTGTTTTCTTCACACCAGCCGCAGTAATAGCTTTCTTGTGTTTCTGTCCTGTCAAATCAGCTCCAGCTTTCTCACAAGCGTTTCAGCTGAAACTCAGACTGCACACAAACAGCAGAGCCGCTCTGCATTCAGCCCGCACCGCTCCAAACACACCCCAAAACATGCAAAATTATGCAGATTATAATCCTGGATGGAACCTTTACAGCACGACCTCTGCAAATCTGCAGCGTATGACTTCAGCGTTCATGCAGATCTCTTAAATCAGCTACTTTCAGCATTTATTCTTTGTTTTTTCAGGCATGCAAAAATAAAAAGAGAGAAATAAAGACTTGCAAAAATAGTTAAATATTAAAAATAAAATAGGCGGCATGGTGGTGCAGTGGGTAGCGCTGTCACCTCACAGCAAGAAGGTCGCTGGTTCGAGCCTCGGCTGGGTCAGTTGGCATTTCTTTGTGGAGTTTGCATGTTTTCCCCATGTTGGCGTGGGTTTCCTCCAGGTGCTCCGGTTTCCCCCACAGTTCAACCACATGCGCTATAGTGGAATTGGGTATACTAAAATTAGCCGTAGTGTATTTGTGTTAATGGGTGTGAATTGGTGGTTCCCAGTACTGGGTTGCGGCTGCAAGGACGTCTGCTTCATAAGACATATGCTGGATAAGTTGGTGGTTCATTCCGCTGTGGCAAAGGGACTAAGCAGAAAAGAAAATGAATGAAAGAAAAATAAAATAACTATTCAAATTATTGACATTAGTAAAGGACACAGTGGCCTTTATTTACAGTTTATTTAAATCATACTGCAGAAATAATGTTAAAAATATTATTTAAGGAGTAAACAAATAAAGATAAACAAATCATAATCACATGCAAAAATGTTGGGTTGTTGTAACCCAATGTTGGGTTGAATACTGTATGATCAGTCCCAACTGTTGGGTTAAAAAGTGTCGATTAGGTTTAATTAAAAAACTTGAGTGTTGGGTTTGTCCATATATGACCCAACCTCTGGCTTAAAACAACCCAACATTTTTTAGAGTGTTAAAATCTAATGAAAGATATGTTTTGCCAAAAAACCCAAATCTATTATATTTTCCAAAATTGTATATCATATATATATATATATATATATATATATATATATATATATATATATATATATATATATATATATATATATATATATATATACTGTATATATATATAATCGCACTACAATCTTTGAATTAATCTACATTAAAATGGCTCATTTGAATACTGCCAAAGCATTCAGAATATGTGTGCTACCCAAATAATGACTAGATATAAGTGTTTGAGAACGGGTTTCTCAAGCCAGGTGGCGCATTAGACCAGGGGCTCATCTCCTGTTTCCAAAATGCATCACAAACTCCTTGAGAAACTGTTCTATTGTGATAATTGGTGATGAAAATAAATGATGTTTATTAAGATGTGCTTTTGTTTACTCACTGTTTATTCAGTTAAGCATGAATGTTGAACTGTTGGCCTACATAAGCTCCAAACAGCCATTTTAGATTACTTTAATCCGACTAAAGTCATCACTGAACTAAACAGAAATGGAGTTAAGACGTGGAGTATGCAGATATTAGTAGCCTTAATAAAGTAAACACAGCGATCGAACTATTACCGTCATGTGGAACTTTTCGCCATATTTTCTGACAAAATCCACAAATGCATATATATATATATATATATATATATATATATATATATATATATATATATATATATATATATATATATATATATATATATATATATACAAATTATTCCATTTGTGCAGAAGAAAAAATATAGGTATTACTGTGAACATTTCCTTCCTCTGTTTAACATCATTTGGGAAATATTTGAAAACGAATAAAAGTTCTGTCAATCAAATTCAATTATGTTTACTTTAACTCTATGGGCTCTAACTTATTTAACTCTATGGGTCTAAAGCACATGGCACAAGAGCATTAAGGCTGTGTCTGAATCCACTTTTGCTATTTTAAGAATGGTAAAATCCGCTCTGCGCCCGGCGCATGGTCTAACAGGGTTGTGCTTATTCTCTTAATGAGTTCTGTGTGTGTTTTGAGCATAAGGTGCATTAAACCAATCAGAGTTTCATCTCTCATTCCCTTTAAAAGCCAGTTGTGTCGCTCCATGGTGCATTTGCTATTTATATAGCGAACTTTGTAAGTGTAAAAACTGAACGCTTCACTAGCAAGAAAACAGTTAAACAGCATCTGCAGTGCGAGGATAAAGAATGAGCCTCCTCCATTCAGCCTCTTTACTTTCTCTTTACTTTACTTTCACTTTTTACTCCTTTACTATGGTGGAGTAAGGAAACGGTGTTGTACTCACTCCACTGAACACATCCATTAGCCGGCATATTTCATTTAGTTTGTCAAGCGCAAAGATTTGCTTCAAAACTATTTCTAAATTCAGTTCTAATCTCCCGCAAAGGAATAAATGAACAATAATAATGAAGTGTGGTCAGAAAACTGAGTTATATCTAGGGCCAGACGGAATCTGCGGATGTGTTTTGCTATTTCTGCGGAAAACTTTGGTAAAAATCTGCGGATTTCTGCGGAATGATATTGGGAGTATCATAACTAAAACCTTAATATGGGAAATAAAAAACAATACCTTTTTTTAACTTTTATTTAATGTTTAAAATGCAAATCCAATTTCACTTTATTTGGTAAACAAAGCAAGTTTCTCATATAATATATCTACTAAAAGACAGAAAATATTACTTTACAAACTGCATTGTACTTAAATGGATTTGCTATTTAAACAACGTAGCGCAAAATGGGAAAATTAGGGTTGAGCTGGTCTGAAAATAGCAACAAATCGCACCAAACACATCTTGTGCCTTGTGCCGGGTGTATGATAGAGCCCAATATATGCAGTTTCTGCCGTCTCAATGCATCAGAGATGCATCTGTGATGTGAATGTGTTTTTTTGTCTTGCTTGTAAAAACAGGCCGGTCTTTCAGTGTTATATGATGTTGAACACTTTAAATGCATGCACAACACTCTCAGATAGACACAGTGCCACAATAGACTCAGAGATTGAGATGAGAAGCTGGCTCTGGTTTCTGTGTGTGTTTTACAGACGGAGCGCAGCGCTTTAGGATGCTGCTGTCTGCTTCACTGTACTGTGTGTTTGCTGTTTTGCGTGTGTAAAAGCGTGGTGAATCAGGAGTGTGAGATAGAGATGAGAAGAAGAAGATGACTGGTGGACGTTTGCCAGAGCCAGAGGGCAGCTTACACACACACACACACACACACACACACAGACACACACACACACAATTATATCAGTGTTAAAGAGACTCTTCACACACAAATGAAGCTTCTGTCATTATTCACTCGCCCTCGTGTATCTGTCTATTGTAGAAGGAGACGTTTAGCCAGATGTTCATGCTGCTCTAATCATGTGATTTTTGCGAAAGAAACAGAGATTAAATTGCGTTAAAAATGTATGCATTTGGCATTTAAAAGGTTAAATGTAAGTGATATATCAAATGCATTAAAGCATTTAGCTCATTCTTTAGCATGCCTGGCTGGAAGTTTCTAGTACCTAGAAAAAGCTTGATTGGCTGCTTTAGGTATGTATAATTTGGGTTGACACTAAAATATGTAGGACACTGGTCCTCCAGGACCATGTTTGGGCACCCATGCATTAAAGTGACAATTAGTATCATAATGCAACTTTGCAAGTTTGATTTTAATTAGAAATTTTAATGGATTTTATATTTGTAATATTTATTTTATACATAACCAATTACAAACACTTTTATTTTATTTTATTATTTAAATGCTAAATAAAGTATGCTTTAAATAAATGAATAAATTCTATAAAGTATTTGAATAAAATGTCAATTTATATTACATTAAATTCTTAAAAAAATTATGATATTATATCGTACATTTCAATTAAAATGTAAGAGTCCAAGTAATATATTAAGTGCATTAAAGTGACATTTAATATCATAAGGCAACATTGAAAGTTGGATTTTAATTTGAAATTTTATTAGAATTTATGTTTGTGTTATTAACCGATTGCATATGGTTCTACATACATCAAATTTAGTGCCATTAGTTATATAGAATTTACATTTAATTTATTTTATTGTATTGTTTAATATACTACAGTATGCTTTAAATAAATCAATAATGTGCATTTATTTTCAATGCAAGTATGTCTTATGTTTTATTTATTTATTTATTTTTTACATTTTTATTAATTACATTTTGTCACATAATTTGTACATATAATTGCATAACATTCAGATTTTTATGCATTTATTGTATACAGTTGTTTATTTATAATTTAATTTATATTTAATTATTTTTTATTTAAATTTTTTCATTTTAATCAATTTAATTTTCTTTATTTCTATTTAATTTTATTATATTTTATTGTAATAAATTTTTTTTTTTCTTATTATATTTTATTCAGGTGGGTAAATTTAATTTTAAAAATATTTAATTTACCTAGATTTTTTATTTAATTTTGTCATTTTTCATTTTAATCAATTCAATTTTTTTAAATTGTATCTTATTTTATTTTATATAGCTTAATTTCATCTAATTTAGTTAATGAATTATTTTTATTTAATTTTTTTAATTCTATTTATGTTTTATTATTATATTTTATTTAAATTAAAGTTATTTTATTTTTATTTCAATTTAATTTAGTTTAATTTAATGTAATTTAATTTTGTTTATTTTTTATTTTATTATACTTTATTTTAAATAATTTAATTGTATTTATTTTTTTATTTTATTTAGTTTAATTTAATGTAATTTAATTTTGTTTATTTTTTATTTTATTATACTTTATTTTAAATAATTTAATTGTATTTATTTTTTTATTTTATTTAGTTTAATTTAATGTAATTTAATTTAGTTTATTTTTTATTTTATTTTATTATATTTTATTTTAAATAATTTAATTGTATTTATTTTTTAATTTTGTTTAATTTTTTAGTTTAATTTATTGTAATTTAATGTAGTTTATTTTTCATTTTATTTTATTATATTATATTTCATTTTAATTGAGTTTAAGTAATTTTATTTATTAAAAGGCTAAACACAGAAGTAAGCTTTAATTAAATGAATAAGTTGGATGACGTTCATTTTAGTTAATGAGTTGCAAAGCATCCATAAACCAATAGACTCGAAGTGTGTTTTTTTATGCAAGTAATGTAATGCAAGTAATATTTAATGACTGATTTGAGCTCTGATGAGAAATCTAACACTAAACTGTGATGTGTTTCTTTTAGGACTTCAAATGTAACATCAAACCATCTAATATATAGATCATGAGTCTCAGTCCTATTACGTGTAGATTGTGCGGTGCATGTACAGTAAAGCTGTTATTTTATGACTGCAGTATATTAGTGCTCAGAGAGCGGCGGTGGCATGAATGTGAGAGAATGGACAGATGGAGTGAGATAAGGACATGCAAAATGCAATAAAGTAAAAAAAAGAAAAGCAGAGAATGTGGGATTAAAGCTCAACAGCTGGTGTTTCAAACAGGTCCATCAGAAACCGCAGTAAATCACAGTCAGATTTACTCCTGTGAGCTGGATTTACTGTCCAGATCTGCTCTCAGCATCAGCATCTCATTAAGAGCATCCTTACATTCACTCCGTTCACTGTCTGGAGAGTTCAAGTGTTGTGTATTTGAGAACAGACCTCGTTTATTGTGCAGTTGTGTCAATTATATAAAAAAAAACTGCATTTGTTTTCAATGCAAGCGTATTTTCTATTATAGTGACATTTTCAGATGCATTTGCATATGCTTTTATCTGATATGCATCTTTCATCAATTGATTCTTTCACATAATATCAATTAGTGCATATAATTAGATAACAATAAGCATATTTATGCATCTTTGTATGCAGTTTTATTGAATTTTACATTTATTTATTGACATTTTCACATACATTTACAGTTTTATCTGAAATGCATCTTTCATTATTTTCATTCTGTCACGTAATTTTTGTATATTTTTTATGTTTTTGCATATAATTAGATCACTTTAATGTTCATTTTTATTGTATGCAGTTTTATTGAATTTTACATTTATTCATTTACACTTTTAGATACATTTGCATATGCGTTTATCTGAATTTGCATTATTATCATTTATTACATTTTGTCACATCATTTAAATTAGTACTTAATTACATAACATTTTCCATTTGCTTAATGGTGGTTCATTGTATGTAGTTTGTGATTTCTAAAAATGTGACGCTACGTTGAATTTGTCCTCGTTTATTGTGCAATTGTGTTGGGTGTTGCATGGAGCTGAACTGTGCATTTGTTTTCAATGCAAGCATATCTTACATGTTACTGACATTTTCACATACATTTGCACACACTTTATCTGAAATACATCTTTAATTAATGAGATTCTGTTACATAGTTTCAATTTTTGCATATAATTAGATAAGATTTAGCATATGCATCCCTATTGTATGCGGTTTTATGCAAGTTTACATTTATTTATTTACATTTTGAGATACATTTGCATACGCTTTTATATTCAATGCATCTTTCATTTATTACATTTTGTCACATCATTTAAATGAATACTTAATAACATTTTACATTTGTTTAATGGAGCTTTATTGTTTGCAGTTTATGATTTTTAATATCGTGATGTTGCACTGTATTTGAGAACGGTCCTCATTTATTGTGCGATGTTTAAAAAAATGCATGGAGCTGAACTATGCATTTGTTTTTACTGCAATCTTATATTTTCAGATACATTTACATACACTTTTACCTGAAGTGCATCTTTCAGTAATGAGATTGTGTCACATAATTTCATTTTTTGCATATAATTAGTTCACATTAAGTTTATTTATGCATATTTATTGTATGCAGTTTTATTTAATTTTACATTTATTGACTTTTCACATACGTTTTCGCTTTGATCTGAATGCATCTTTCATTAATGAGATTCTGTCAAATAATTTGAGTTTTGCATAAAATTAGATCACATTTAGCGTATTCATCTTTATTGTATGCAGTTTTATTTAATTTTACATTCCTTTATTGACATTTTCACATGCATTTGCATACGCTTTTATCTTTAATGCATCTTTCATTAATTACATTGTCACATAATTAACTTTTGCATATAATTAGATAACATTTAGCATATGCATCTTTACTATGCATTTGTCTTAAAAAAACAGTCCTCGATGTGAAAAATGTGCTTAGTTTATGGTCAGCGGTTAATAACGTTACTCTCTTAATCCCTTGTGAACTTTAATTCCTAGAAAGTGACAATTAAATGAAACAGGGATGTGTTTTTTATTGTTTCAGCCATGTAAGTCTTGCTAAACTAGCTAATAAAAGTTGAGTTATTTATCACACAACTAATTGGAAGAAAACTAACATTGTGTGGAACTGAACTTGTTTCACATGATTATTGATTATTTTCTTGTAAGTCTCACTGAAAAACAACCTGTAAACAACCTGTGACAAAACTAGTTAACTCTTTCACTGCCAGCATAATTTTTTGTAGAAAATTTAACCAGGTTTTTTGACAATTTTAAGCTAAATATTTGTCTTTACAAGTAAATCAGATTAGTTTTGGATATATATGAACATATGACCACGTTATACATCAAAATGAAGGACAAAGCAACAACAAAAAAGGGTTTTATTTTCAAATATTCATGTTTTATCACCACAATAGTAAAAGGAAAATCCTTTTGGACAAAAAAATCAAAATAGTGCATTTACAAGATGTTATATATATATATATATATATATATATATATATATATATATATATATATATATATATATATATATATATATATAACTAAAATTAACCATATTCATGTTAAAAAAAAAAAAATTGAAGTGTCAAGCAAGGAATTTTGGGAAAGTCACTTTACATGTATTCTCCATATATAGTAACACAGGCCATACTTTGTTTTAACCAGTTAAACCGGGTCCGTGACGTCATGGACTTTTGCTTTCAGATTTAAAGGGCTAGCATTGCACCAGACCCTCTTAAGTGGTTTCGTTTGAAAGTGTAGAATCTATATTTTATGCACATATGCATCACTTTGGTTTTTATTCTACTGTACAAAAGTTATTTACACTTAAATACACAGTATTTTGGATACCCGAGCTTAGTATTAAACATTGGTTCATTTTCATATGGTTCATGACACATGTACAAGTTATAGCTCAAATGAAAGCTCTTGCCGGTGCTCATACGGTTCCAGCATTCTTTTTACTGAATTATATTCACATATCAAACAGTTGCTGAATGAATTGTGGTGTTTCCATCGCGCAGAAGTGAAAACTACTAGTGATCAATAAGCAGCCCCAGATAGCACAGACAGCTGTCATCTCTTACCTTATGCTGTGCGCTTCAGGGCCATTCTCTTCTGTTTTTGAGCTAATGTGCATAAGTAATCCTTTTATATGTCTGATGTGGTCCAAACACAGTGAATTATGTTTGATCAAACAAAAGAATAGTGAAATATGAAAACAATGATCTTTTTTGTGGCTTGTACAGCACCTCTCATCAGTTGGAATGCAATAACTTTTGCATAGATTATGGTGGAGACATTTTTCTTTCTTCCTATGATTACAGACATGTGCAGGAACCAGCAAATTTAATTACAGCACGCTAGACCACACACAACCTAAAAGACACACTGTCAAATTTGAGTTTATATAAAAAAAATACAAAAAGTGCCTCTTTTTTAGGTGTTTATTATAACACAGACCACATATACAGATATTTTAAACACTTTCAATAGTGTTTTATGAAAAATCAAAGGGTTTTCTTTAAAATGAAACCAATTTTTTGCATTTACACTTTTGCATGTGGATTTGGGAAGCTTTTAAATTTGAGTAGGCAAAATCCAGGCGGAAATCCCCAAATAGCAGCAGAGTTTAACTGGTTAAACAAAGCTTGTTCATTTTGCTATTTTTGTAAAGCAAACACATTTTGCATTCTTCTAATATTTGCAATATTGTTCTTCGGTGAGAAGTTTTCATAATAGAAATTAAAATGTTGGATAGAACCTGTTACATTACCTTAGTTTTACATAAACTATTTTGAAGTTTTTCTTTTCTTGAATAGACTTGAAGGCTGTTTTCAAGGGGAAGTAGTCCAAGTATTTAGAATACAGTACCAGGATTAAGCAAAGTAACGTAATACGTTACAAAATACATTTTAAAACAGGTATTCTGTATTCTGTAACTACATTCATCTACAAAGTATTCTCCCCAACACTGGTAATATACAACCAATATCTTAATAACAAGCAGGCAATAGGCCAATAGTCTTTAAAGTAAAATGGTAAAGAAACTTATTGCAGCGTTTTTATCATCAATTCATCAGTGCTGCTTACATAATGTGCATTTATTAACTACCATAGTAATAAAAGTAACTCAGTTTGACTTGATATCTTTTGAGCAGCCATGTTTCTGAATAAGCTATGAATTTGAGCAGAATTGCAGTGATTTTTCTCAGGTTAACCAGCATTAGAGTGATGTTTTCTTGTGAAATCGAGCTGCTTTGTGAACGGAATCTGAGTTTTGATCACAGCGATGGGCTTTTGTGGGATGTGAAAGCGACGTTACAGTATTAATGTGCTTTAACTGGGTGAAGGACGTTTTCCTCAGCTGAGAGAGAGAGAAACTCCATTCATTTTCCTTCAGCTTAGTCTCTTATTTATCAGAGATCGCCACAGCAGAATGAACCGCCAACCATTCTAGCATATTATTTAAGCAGTGGATGCCCTTTCAGCTGCATCCCAGTCTTGGGAAACACCCATACACACTCATTCACACACTTTACTTTTTCATCCACGTCATATTTCATCTTGTGTATAATTAATTGACGTAATAAAACAAAACGTGCAAATTGACTAACCGATTTAGGTGGAATTACAGTGGCTAATGACGGAGGATTAGTAAAGTAAGTGCTCCGCCTGCCAGCGCTGTGTGTTCTGCTGTGAAGTCCCAGCAGTGTGAAGCTGGATCTTGAAGTTGTCGTTTGCTGAATGCTGAATGTGTTGTCAGGATTTGCCTCTGGATATGCTGTAATACTAAATGATAACATGGCCTCTGGATATAAACAACTGAGCGAGCGCTTACGGGTGTGTGCATGTGTGTGTGGTTTGAAACAGACGCTTGAAGGTTACAATCAAAACTGACACGCTACAGGGTTTATTCTGTTTCTAGATGCATATTTAAAGGGCCATGACACCGCCCACTTTCGGTTAAAGTCTACTTCAGAATTTTTCCAAAAGATGCATGATTAATGGGCATGGAGCTCCGCGAGCATCGGGCAGGAGTGGGCGTATCCAGCAGACTCAGTGCAGCAGGTCTCCTGACCTGTCTATTTTAACCATTAGCCCTGCTGGTAATCTGGAGGATTTAGGCAAACACAGCAGCACAGTGATGTGTCTGAATGTGAACGAACTCCTGATAAAAGACAGCGTCCGCCATTCTCTAATTCTCGTGCTGCTCTCCCGACAAAAATGCTAGCAGCACACACAGCTTTGCTGTATGATCGGCCCTGACAAGATCGCGGGGAAAACATGCAACAAACCCCGTGGAAGATGGAAACAAACGCATATGAGCCTTCATGAACGGCTAAATACTGTGCCGTGGTTTCCGTGTCTCTCAGCTCGGGCTTGACTCTGGCAGGTCTGGCAGGTCTAATGAATAATTAAGCAGCCGGCTCTTCTCATAGGATAAGAAAGCTCCGCTATGAATAATAATGAGAAACCGACGCGTCATCATTGCACTTGCAGTACTGCGCTACGTCACCGATTTTGATCCCGCCCTAAAAATCATTTTAAACCCGGAAGCTGAAATTAGCTGACAAAAGCTCAAAATTATCCAGTTTTCCCCACAATTAAAGCTGACAGGTGCTGACATTGTCTTAACTGATGCTCAACAC
>NC_133181.1:60837500-60862500 GCF_049306965.1 Danio rerio | reverse complement strand
ATGTAATAACCTTCATTATGTATCAAAAAATTAAACAAATAAATGTAAAAAAGCAATAAAACAAAAAAAAAGCAATAAAGCAAATAAATAAATTTAAATAAAAACATTTAAATTTAAGGGATGAATAATGAGCGGCGCGGTGGCACAGTGGGTAGCACGATCGCCTCACAGATAGAAAGTCACTGGTTTGAGTACCGGCTGGGCCAGTTGTCATTTCTGTTTCAAGTTTGGATGTTCTTCCCGGGTTGGCGTGGGTTTCCTCCGGGTGCTCCCTCAGTCCCAACTCGTGCGCTGTAGGGGAATTAAAAATAGCTAAATTTTCTGTATTGAATGTGTGTGAATGAGTGTGTATGGGTGTTAACCAATGATGGGTTGCAGCTGGAAGGGCATCCGCTGCATAAAACATATGCTGGATAAGTTGGCGGTTTATTCCGCTGTGGCGACCCCTGATTAATAAAAGGACTAAGCCAAAAAGAAAATGAATGAATTAATAAATGGATGAATAATTAAATTAATTAATTAAAAATGGAAATAAAGACAAGTAAATAAAAGAAATAAATAAGTCAATAAATGTAAATAAATAAAGCAAATAAAAACAAATAAATAAATGTAAATAAATAAATAAATGTAAATAACCAAATGTAAATGAATAAATAAGCAAAAAAAAAAAAAAATTAAAAATGAATTAATTAAACGTAAATAAAACATTTTAATAAAATAAAAAACAAATAGATTAATTATAATAATTAAATAAATGTAAACAAATAAATAAATGTAAATTAATAAATAAATGTTAATGAATAAAAAAAATAAACAAATAAACAAATGAATAAAAAACAAATAAAAACAAATTAATTAAAATAAATAAATAAATAAAAACAAATAAATAAATTTAAATAAATAAATAAGCAAACTGAAAAACAAATAAAAAAACAAATACATTAAAATAAATAAATAAATTTAGATCAATTAATAAATAAATTAAAAGTAATTAATAAATTAAAATAAATGAATAAATAAGCAAATATAAAAGTAAATTAATTAAAATAAATAAAAAAATATATGTAAATGAATGAATGAATAAGCAAAAAAACAAATGTATGCATGTGTGTGTGTGTGTGTGTGTGTGTGTGTGTGTGTGTGTGTGTGTGTGTGTGTGTGTGTGTGTGTGTGTGTGTGTGTGTGTGTGTGTGTGTGTGTTTGTGTTCTTTGAATCATCCTGAGCAGTAGTTATATGAATTCTTCCTCCACAGTCATCTCTTACAGGGCTCAGTAAGAGGCCTGAGCATCAACAGTCTGTATTTAAGCTGCATTGGTGATATTTTAGGAATTCATAGAAAACTCCATTTTTACCGCATGCCTTTTCCTTTCTGAGAAACACACCAGAGTGGAGGAGGCTTTTAAGAGATAGAGTGTGTGTGTCCTTCAGGTCTGCTCTGCTTTATTATGGTCACGATATGCAATATGTATTAACATTACAATATGCAAATGCAGCCGTGACTCATCTGCATTTTAGGGCCGTTTTCCTAGAAGTGAAAACACATTTGCATATCCAGAATGAAGACTATTGTCTTAGAGGAGAAGACTGTGTTTGAAACACGTGTCTCTGTGTGTGTGTGTGTTTGATTTTGTGTGTGTGAGTCCATTTTTGCGCGTATATGTGCTTTTGTTTGAGCGTGTATGTTTGAGTGTGTGTGTTTGTGTGTGCTTGAGTGTGTGTGTGTGCGTTTATGTCTGCTTGTGTCTGATTGTGTGTGTGTGTGTGTGTGCGTGTACTTGTGTTTGAGTATGTGTGTGTGTGTTTGTTTGTGTATGTGTGTGTGTCTGTTTGTGTATGTGTGTGTGCCCTTGAGTGTGTGTGTTTGAGTATGTGTGTCTGTTTATGTATGTGTGTGTATGTGTGTGTGTGTTTATGTTTGTGTGTGTACTTGTGTTTGAGAATGTTTGTTTGTGTTTGTTTGTGTGTGTGTGTGTGTGTGTGTGTGTGTGTGTCTGTGTTTGTGTCCTTGATAGTGTGTGTTTGACTATGTTTGTTTGTGTTTGAGTTTGTTTGTTTGTTTGTTTGTGTGTGTGTGTGTGTGTTTGTGTGTCTTTTTGTGTATGTGTGTGTGTGTCCTTGATTGTGTGTGTTTGAGTATGTTTGTTTGTGTGTGTGTCTGTTTATGTATGTGTGTGTGGTTGTGTGTGTGTGTGTGTGTGTGTGTGTGTGTGTTTGTGCACATGTGTTTGATTTTGTGTTTGTGTATGTGTTTGTTTGAATATGTGTATATGTGTGCGTGTTTGAGTGTGTGTATGTGCGTATACATGCGTTTGTGTTTGCATGCGTGTGTTTATGTTTGTGTTTGTGCGCGTGTGTTTGATTTTGTGTTTGTGTGTATGTTTGTTTGAATATGTGTATTTGTGTGTTTGAGTGTGTGTCTCTCTGTGTGTGTGTGTTTATGTCTGCTTGTGTTTGATTATGTGTGTGTGTGTGTGTGTGTATGTGTGTTTATGTTTGTGTATGTACTTGTGTTTGAGTATGTTTGTTTGTATTTGTGTGTGTGTGTCTGTTTGTGTATGTGTGTGTGTGTGTGTCCTTGAGTGTGTGTGTTTGAGTATGTTTGTTTATGTTTGTGTGTGTCTGTTTATGAATGTGTGTATGTGTGTGTTCTTCAGTGAGTGTCTTGAGTGTGTGTGCGTTCATGTTTGAGTGTGTGTATCTTTTCAGTTGTATGTAGATATGCTCGTCTGTTTGAGGCCCTCCAGATGTCTTGTACATAGTGGTCCTTGTGTGTGTGTAGTGTGTGTGTAGCCTGCATCACACACACACACACACACACACACACACACACACACACACACACACACACACACACACACACACACACACACACACAATGACCCCAGTGTTCTCCTAATAACAGCTCACCAGGTGGCTCTCGCACAAACACACAGCCAAGTAATTACAGTAACACACACACACACACACACACACACACACACATGCACATCAGCTCTTACATGGCAATGACAAATAATAAACATCTATCACCTTAGTCCCTTTATTTATCAGGGGTCACCACAGCGGAATGAACCACCAACTATTCCAGCATATGTTTTACAAAGCGGATGCCCTTCCAGCTGCAACCCAGTACTGGGAAACACACATACACACTCATTCACACACACACTCATACACTACGGCCAATTTAGTTCATCAGTTCCCCTATAGTGCATGTGTTTGGACTGTGGTGGAAACTAAAGTGGTCGTAGTGTACGAGTGTGTGTGTGTGTGTGTATGGGTGTTTTCTTGCTGCGTTCTGTCAGTTCTCTAAAATCACTCTGCTGTTAGATTTGCTGAAGTGTGTTTGTGGCGTTGTTGTGGGAATGAAAAGGAGAAGAGCGATGGTTAAAAGCTGCATGAATGTGAAAGTAGCGGTGACTGCCAAATAAATCAGTGGTCGCAGTTCAGACTTAAATAAAAACACTCAATATATCAAATACTGGACGCTCATTTCTGAAATATCTCCATCACTGCAGGTCAATGAACATGAACAGATCCATTCACCATCATCTGATATCATCGTTTTACCGCAGTAAAGCCACAGTGCTTTATTAAAAGCCATGCATTAGCTTTATGCATCATCTTACTGCATCTGTTCACAGCACACACACACACACACACACACACACACAGAAAGTCAATGGAAACACAAGCTGATCTGAAATGTGAGTTAATAATGACGGCGCTGGAGGAAATCACGTTTGGGGAACTGAGAGCTCAATCTATTTCCACCCAAAGACACCAAGCAGACAGTGTGTGTGTGTGTGTGTGTTTAATCAGACGCTTTCCAGGATCTACACTACACGCTTTCTGCCTTTTATTTCAGTTGTTGAGTTAGGGTGGCTCAGTGGTTAGCACTGTTGCCTCACGGCAGGAAGGTCGCTGGTTCGAGTTTGCATGCTCTCCCCTTGTTGGTGCTTGGGTTTCACCACATGCGCTATTGGGGAATTGATGAACTGAATTGGCCGTAGTGTATGAGTGTGTGTGTGAATGACGGTGTTTCCCAGTGGTGGGTTGCAGCTGGAAGGGCAGTGTAAAACATGCTGGATGAGTTGGCGGTTCATTCCGCTGTGTAATAAAGGGCCGTAAAGAAAATGAATGAATGAATGATGAGTTGCAGGGTGGCTCAGTGGTTAGCACTGTGGCCTCACAGCAAGAAGGTCACTGGTTCGAGTCCTGGCTGGATCAGTCTGTGTTTCTGTGTGGAGTTTGCATGTTCTCCCCGTGTTGATGTCGGTTTCCTCAGGGTGCTCCGGTTTCCCCCACAGTCCAAACACATGCGCTATAGGGGAATTGATGAACTAAATTGGCCGTAGTGTGTGTGAATGAGTGTGTATAGGTGTTTCCCTGTACTGGGTTGTAGCTGAAAGGCATCCGCTGCATAAAACAAATGCTGGAATAGTTGGCGGGTCATTCCGCTGTGGTAACTCCTGATTAATAAGGGGACTAATCGAAAAAGAGAAAGAGAACGGTCGCTCAGTGGTTAGCACTGTGGTCTCACAGCAAGAAGGGCATTAGTTTGAGCCCCGGCTGGGTCAGTTGGCATTTCTGTGTGGAGTTTGCATGTTCTCCCCATGTTGGCGTGGGTTTCCTCTGGGTTTCTCCTACAGTCCAAACACATGAACTATAGGGGAATTGATTAACTAAATTGACCTTAGTGTGTGAGTGTGTGTGTGTATGAGTGTGTATGGGTGTTTCCCAGTACTGGGATGCCCTTAAAGGGGCATCCGCTGTGTAAAACATATGCTGGAATAGTTAGCGGTTCATTCCACTGTGGCGACTCCTGATGAATAAAGGGACTAAGCCGAAGAAATATGAGTGAATGAATGAGTTCCGATCAGAGAACTGAATCAGAGTTTGAACTAAGTTATCTGATTCACTCCATTCAAAGTGACTCACTGAATTGAATCATATTGGATCTCCTCAGGAATGCATTATCGTTTATCTTTCATAAATCACACAGCGCTGGCGCTTGGTGTGAACAGTAGATTTGTGGCGTACAGTATGAAAAGGAGACCTTGATGCTCTCAGACGCGAGCTGTGAAAGGACGTTTCATCTCAGAGGCCAAGTTCATTTAGCAGGTTAGTTTACAGTAGTGAATGCCACACCGTATCGCATATACTGAAATCAAACATGTGTGTGTGTGTGTGTGTGTGTGTGATCTGATGAGAGCCGTTCTGTACACACAACATTTCCGGTGGCGCGGTGAAGGTGTGTGTTTCTGGCACAGGTCACAAACCCTTACAACAACACAGTAGCCGTGTGTGTGAATGGCAGGAAGTGCTTGTGTGTGTGGAGGAAAAAGCTGTGGAGGGTACGAGGGTAAAGACGGGGTAAAAATAGGGCACTGGGCAGAATGCAGGAAACTAGCAAACTGTGGCCTCCGAGAGGAATGTCTTCTGCTGCATCCAGATAAGAGCTTTAACTCTCTCCTCGCCAGCACACACACACACATGTATGGCATGCACACACACACACACAGGCATGCATGCTTGTTATCACACACACTCACAGACTCATTCACACACAAACACACACGTATGAAATGCACACATACTCACATGGCATGCACACTTATTCACATACACACACATTATGCACACATACACAGGAATGCAAGTATATTCACAAACACATAGACACACACTTATTCACATGCACACTCACAGACTAATTAACACACACACACACACACAAACACATGCATGGCACACACACATAGGCAAGGCATGCGCACTTTACACACACACACACACACACACACACACACACACACACACACACACACACACACACACACACACACACACACACACACACTTATTCACATACACATTCATGCACACACTCACACATGCATGTACACATAGGCAAACACACTAACATACACACACTTCCACATGCATGTACACATATGCACATACACACATTTATTAAATGATTCGTTCATTCATTTATCAAATGATTCATTCATTTGTTTGTTGACCGATTCATTCATTCATTGACAGATTTATTCATTGACTGATTCATTCATTCATTCATTCATTCATTCATTCGTTACCAAATTCATTCATTCTTTTATTGACTGATTCATTTTTTTAAATTTATTCACTGTTTCAATCAATAACTAATTCATTGACTGATTCATTCACTCATTTATCCAGTGATAAGTCATTAATTTGTTGACTGATTCATTTATTAATGCATTAACTGATTCTTTCATTCGTTCATTGCATTGACTGATTGATTTATTAATTGGCTGATTCGTTTATTTATCTACTGATTCATTCATTCATTTATTGACTGATTCTTTCATTCATTCATCAACTGATTCATTCATTTTTTAAATGATTTATTCATTAATTTAATAAATGATTCATTCATTAATTCATTCAATTATTAAATTATTTATTTATTCATTTATTAAATGATTCATTCATTCATTTACTTATTGACTGATTCATTCATTCATCCATTCATTCATTCGTTCATTTGTTGACAGATTCATTTATTAATTCATTAACTGATTTGTTCGTTCATTCATTGACTGATTCATTCGTTCATTCATTCATTCACTTATTAATTCATTTATTTATTCATTTAATGAGTTATTCATTAATTTATTGACCTATTCATTTATTCATTTAAAGAGTTATTCATTCATTTATTGACTGATTCATTTATTTATTCATTTATTCCTTTAATGATTAATTCCTTCCTTGACTGATTCATTCATTCATTCATTCATTCATTCATTGACTGATTCATTTATTAATTCATTGACAAAATCATTCATTCATTCATTCATTCCATGGTACAGTAATACTATGGTGCATAATAATTTGGACATGCACATCCACAGTATATTCCACGTATCACAGAGTAATCTGATTCTGATTCTGCCACTGTTGCACAATATTTCATGTATGTATGTATGTATGTGTATGTAGTTGCATGCATGCTCACATAAATGACCCTACATTTAAAATGCATTGATGCATTCACGTTAGAATCAGCTCTGTCTTCTCTTGCACTCTGTTGTGTGTGTGTGTGTGTGAGAGAGAGAGAGAGAGACAGAGAGAGTGTGTGTGTGTGTGTGTGTCTGACCTCATTGACCTTCTTATCATCCCGTCTCAAGCGTATCTTAGTGAGGTGAAGGAGTTGAACACAGCACACTTCTCTGGCATTTGGCTCTGGAAATGGGAAAAGAGCATCAATCCTGAATGTTGATGTTGTGTTTGTTGAAAAAGCAAACAATAAGAGACACCAGAGGAGCAAACACTGCTTTATTAGAGGTGGACAAGTTACAAATTACAACCAATCATCTTTAATGCATCGTGTTCAAATCAATCTCACCATTAAAAGATTTTTGTTTGGTCAGTTTTATGCATCACAATATGCAATTTAAAAGCTTATCTGAGGGTTAGAATAAAGTTAGATAATTAGAGTATTTTAATTGCGTTCATCACAGTAACCCATTCATACAAAACTCTCCTTCCACACACATTTCTCCTTTCTAGAACCATCATCTATACAGCCATTATCTAAGAGAGAGCCAGTAAATAATTAGCCAGTAAATAATCTTTTTTTCCCACGTTGGTCTCCCTGAACCAAGATTAATTAAAGATTAATTTCAGTCGGAGTCGCACGTGTTGACGATTGACCGTATGATCATCAGTCGTGCCCGAGCGTTGAACCGCTAACCGATGTGACAAACGGGCTGTAATCACGTCATTTGTGTAAACACTTAAAAGATGCAATCGCACGCGCGGGGCTGCTAATTCATTTACGCAGCAGTTTGTTGGTTTTTAATTTGTGGGCGGGTGTAATGCTGTCATGTTGCCGCTGATCTTATTATGTGCTAATAGAGTGTAGCGCCGGCGTCCCTCGGGGCAGAGCGCAGACATCTGTCTCACTGGCCTTTATACTGCTCTCTCTCTCTCCTGCTGCCTCAGGACTTCATTTTACTGTAAAATACGCCATGCATGTGTGTGTGTGTGTGTGTGTGTGTGTGTGTGTGTCTCCCTCTCTTTACCTTTCTGTGGTGATAGGCCCTACGGCATGCCATTACTGGGCTAATGAGGGCTGTCTGCAGCCGGAGAGAGCGAGCAGTCGACAGACACGCTAACCAACACTGACACTCTCATTATACAACTGGCAAGAGCTGAATGAAGGAGTCCCTCGCTCGCTCTCTCGTTTTCTTTCTGCTTTTTTTTCTCTCTCTCTCTCTTGCTCTCTCTTTTTGTGTGTGTCTCTCTCCCTCATTCATTACATTGTACATTCTATATATCACTATATATTCTCACTTATATCTAAAGAGCATATATAATAGGTTAGAGATAAAAGTACATCCAGGATGGTTGTTCTGACGTTGTTCTATCTCTTTTTCAGCTTTTCTCTCTGCCTTTTTCTCGCTTGCTCTCTCCTTTGGTGTCTATTTCTTTCTTTGATTCATCCATTAGACTATATATTCTATATATTGCTTTATATTCTGAAAAATATGTAAACAGCATGTGCGTTAGATTAGGGATGAAGTACATCCAAGAGGTTGTTATCTCAGAATAAAGCCTGACAGGTTTATCAGCAGCAAGAAAAGCTTCTGCGAAAACAACCGTCCTGGATGTACTTTATCCCTGCTTACTACGTAACTACTTGCTGCAATAGTTTAGTTATTCATTTAATTTAATTAAATGCAAAGCTGACAGAAACTATATTGGCTGAATGGAGTATACACTAACCTGCGCATTATTCAGACACTAGATGGCGCCGAACAGTCAAAAATAAAATGCTGACAGAAACTAAAACAGCTGATGGAGTATACACTAACCTGCGCATTATTCAGAGACTAGATGGTGCCAAACAGTCAAAAATGCAAAGCTGACAAAAACAAACCGTATTTTCATGTCTCAGTGTCTCTCTCTTAGTTTCATTCATTACACTATATAATCTATTTTACTCTATATATCAATATATATTCTTAAAAATATTTAAACAGCATCTACATTAGGTTAGGGATAACGTCCAAGAGGTTGTTACCTCAGAATAAAGCCCAACAGGCTTATCGGCAGCCAGAAATGCCTCTGCAAAAACAAACACTGACAGAAACAAAAACAACAGATGGAGTATACACTAACTAGCGCATTATTAAGACACTAGATGGGGCCAAACAGTCAAAAACGCAAAGCTGACAGAAACAAAATCTGACAAAAGCTGACAGATTTTGACAAAATTGGCTGAATAGAGAATACACTAACCTACACATCATATTTACTCACTAGATGGCGCCAAACAGTCAAAAACACAAAATTGACAGAAACTAAACTGGCTGAATGGGTTATACATTAACTAGCGTATTATATTTAGTCGCTAAATAGCCCCAAACAGTCAAAAACTCAAAGGTGACAGAAACAAAACCAGCTGAATGGGGTATACACCAACTTGCACTTTATTCAAACAGAAGATGGCACCAAACATTTAAAAACACAAAGCTGACAAAAACAAAACCTTTTGAATGGAGTATACACTAACCAGCGCATTATAGTTACTCACTAGATGGCATCAAATAGTCAAAAACGTAAAGCTGACAAAAATTGAAACCAGCTGAATGGAGTATACACTAACCAGCGCATTATATTTACTCACTAGATGGCATCAAACAGTCAAAAACGCAATGCTGACCGAAATTAAACCAGCTGAATCAAGTATACACTGACCAGCACGTTATATTTACTCACTAGACGGCACCAAACAGTAAAAAATGCAAAGCTGACAAAAACGAAACCAGCTGAATGGAATATACACTAACTAGTGCATTATTTACACACTAGATGGCACCAAACAGTCAAAAATGCAACGCTAACAGAAACAAAACTGGCTGAATGGAGTATACACTAACCTGCACATTATATTTAGTAGCTAAATGGCACCAAACATTTTAAAAGCGCAAAGCTGACAAAAACAAAACCTGTTGAATGGAGCATGCACTAACCTGTGCATTATTTACTCACTAGATGGCACCAAACAGTCAAAAAAGCAAAGCTGACAGTAACAAAACAGCCAGAAACAAAACACTAGATGGCGTCAAACAATCAAAAACGAAACATTGACAGAAATGAAAACAGCTGATGGAGTATACACTAACAAGCGCGTTATATTTACTCACTAGATGGCACCAAATAGTAAAAAATGTGAAGCTGTCAAAAACCAGCTGAATGGAGTATACATTAACCAGCGCATGATTTACACAATTGTTTAGCACCAAACAGCCAAAAATGTGACGCTGACAGAAATGAAACTGACTAAATGCAGTATACACTATCCTGTGTGTAATTTAGACAAAAGATGGTGCCAAACAATCCTTAACAGTAAAAAACTGTAGCATGATAGGCAAGCAGTTATGGATATACTGTACATATATGGATTTGAACGAATTCACTGACAGTCAATGTGATTCGAAAATAAGTCTATGTTATTCGGTGGGTATTATCTGGGAATAACATACCTTGGAATGTCACGACTTACCAATCAGAAATGAGTATTCCATACACACGTGGAAAATTAAAAAATTGAATGAACGACTTTTTGATGTTTGTATAAGCATGCTAGTTTTAAAAATCTGTGATCTGGAAGATTTTTATTTCAGTATGTTGATGTATGCACAGGCACTTCTAATTTTGAAGAAACCCCGCTCAAGTGCGTCCTGTGGACTGACATGCCATTATAAAATCTCTTCGTTTAAGTTCAGCGCTCGCCTACTGCTCCTTAAACAGCTTTGTAATTAATTAATTCATTCATTCATTTTCTTTTCGCTTAGTCCTTTTATTATTTTGGGGTCACCACAGTGGAATGAACTGCCAACTTATCCAGCATATGTTTCATGCAGCACATGCCCTTTCACAGCTTTGTAATTGTATTTGTTCATTTATTTTTGGTACCTTTATGCACTAAATGATGCATTTTTAAACAATACAAAACCAGTGAGCACCTCAGACCTGTGCTTGTGTTCTAAAACCTAATCTGCTCCCTACATAGGCCACCTATTTAGGCATCAAATACATTTATTGTGAATTTCTCTGTTAGTGTTGCAGTGAAGTACTTTCCTGGACTTGATCTTGCCAGGTTTTGTTATATTCACCTTTGCCCCGAGTATGTGTGTGTGTATGTGTGAGTGTGTGTGTGCGTGTGTGTATGTGTTGCCATCAGGACTTCCTCTTCAGTGGTTTGAAAGGTAAACACTACATTACCGTTTAATTGAGCTGCCAGAGCTCTGGGCCAATCAGTGCACAGGACGGTTGCCGCGGTGAACAAACAGGGAAGGAGGGAGCAGTAAATGAGTGCAGGGTGGGATATGGAGGGAAAACAATGGATGCTGGGCAAACGGCCAAGGAAACCAGCAGAAACGGATACCATATTGGCAAAGCTGATCATGGAGCGAGATGGACCTGAAGCAGATTAGAGAACTGCCTGTATTCTGATATTCAAGAGCACTTTCCTTTCAGACTCTCCTTCAAGGCTGAGCATTTGTGTTTACACTGCAAAAAAAGCTTTTTTTGTCTTGTTTCTAGGCCAGATATCTACAAATTCTTAAATCAAGAAGCATTTTCTGGAAACAAGACAAAATTCATTGTAGAGTATCAGTATGAGAAATGTTAAACCAGTTTGCATGTTCTCCCCATGTTGGAGTGGATTTCCGCCGGGTGCTCCGGTCCAAACGCATGCGCCATAGGTGAATTGGCTGTAGTGTATAAGTGTTTAAGTACTGAGTAAGTACTGAGTTGTGGCTGGAAGGGCATCCACTGTGTGAAACATATGCTGAAACAGTCGGCGGTTCATTCCGCTGTGGTGACCCCAGATGGATAAGAGACTAAGCGAAAGGAAAATTAACAACCCAAGCTCATTCTGGAAATGTAGCCCCGCCGACGTTTCTGGAGACCGCTATTTACGTGGTCGGAGGTACGTACAACCGCGTTTAGTTTTTTTCGAGCGAACGCTGCGGGGCGGTATGGCACCGCTCCGCTCCTCCACTTCGCGCTCGCCGGCCGAAGGCTCGACTCTGAGTGGAGGGCTTTCCCGATGCAACCAGTTTGTCCGCTTAGCTCACAGTGTTACGTCGGCGGAGCGGAGGCCCCGGAGGAGGAGCCGGCCGCTGGGACGACGACCTGGATCGAGTCCGGGGAACAGCGGTTCCAGAAATAAGGTAAGATGAAAAACAGAATTCGAAAAATAAGGGCGAGAACGCGGCGGGATCCGAAAACGCGGTCGAAATTGGAGACGAGGGCTTTTGTTTGTTTTTTTGTTTTTTTTCTGGACGGCTTTTGTAAACCGTCGCTTGGGTTTAGGGAAGGAGGAGGAGGAGAGCCGGGACGGCCGATCCGGCGGCTTTTCGTGCGAGAACAGCGCGGGCGCGAACGGCGCGTTCCCGAGAGGCGCCAGATACACGAAAAAGCGCGCACATCTGCCTCTCGCGGATGCGCGAAAACAAAAAACCCTTAAATATGTATCTCCCAGGGCGTATGTCGCGGTCCGCAGAAACATCCGCGGGGCTACGATTCCACAATGAGCCCAGGTTGAAAATAAATGAATATTTGCAAACACAGTTCTCCATTAGCAAAAACCATATCTGCACATTATATTACAGTACTCCTTTCACTCTTGTTAAATAGATTCTAGTATGTATGTTACACATGTATCATGTATTTATAATGTGAGTGGTCTACACACACACACACACACACAGACAGTGTTTGGTGTGTGTATCTACTGAAGCGAGACGTGAGAGCAGCTGCCGGGGTTTTGTTACCTGTAACACAAACCAACGCATGTTGTATCATTTACAGCCATTTCACATTAATGGCCCGTGTGTGTGTGTGTGTGTTTCTCCATAACATTCCCTGCAGATTAACAGAATAGTCATGTTCACGAGAGGCTCCTCCAATGAATGGAATGTCAGGCATTACCAGGGCTTATTTGAGTGCTCATATCACCAGTCAGATAAAGACAATCTGTGCTTTGTGTACTCTCTTACACACACACACACACACACACACACACACCATTCTTTAAGTGTATGCTAATGACTATTCATGGAGTGGTACCACAGTAGAGCTGTCTTAGGCACTGTATAATGCATCTTCAGAAACAGCAGAACCACTGTGAGAACTGCAGATCTGTGCTTGTGTTCGAAAACCCAGTGTACTGCCTACCTAGACCACCTATTTAGGCATCATATACATTTATTGCAGATGCAAAAGCTACTGCTTTAACGACACACTGTTTTGGCTACACGGTGGCTTAGTGGTTGCAACCTCACAGCAAGAATGTCGCTTGTCCGAGTCCCGTCTGGGCTAGTTGTCATTTCTGTGTGGAGTTTGCATGTTCTCCCTGTGTTTCCAACTACTCTGGCCTTGAATATAGGCCAGAGTAGTTATACTGACAATGTTAAATTTATTCTCATGCACAACACCCTGAAAGAAGAAAACATATCCAATGCTTGTTGTAATCATAATTCTAAAATCTGATATGATCGTTTAAATGTGCGGCCAGTTTCACTTCCGAGTGCGGCTTATGGCGACAAAAAACAAACAAATCATGCAAATCGTACTTCCCAGGCGGCTCTCAAACGATCAATTTGTGCAACAAACTGAACGTTATTTACAACTTTATTACCTGGTATTCACAGCCTATGCAGGTTCTGCTCACAAAAGTAGGCATCATTGGCGGCCACGCATGAATACTAGTAAAATATCTAATCAAATATTATGTGCTGTCATCATGACAAAGATAAAAGAAATCAGTGATTAGAAATGAGGTATTAAAACTATTATGATTGGAATTTTTTTTTTTATTAGAAATTGTGAAAAATTTTAAATAGTTAAAAAATATTTCTGACTTTACCTTACAACAATGTAAGGCACATAGTAAGTGTTGATGTTTCTGTTTAGCTTTATAGTGCACCCTTAATAGGCAGCTGTCTACTCAGTCTGTAAGTGCCTTCTCTAACAGAGCCCGTGGGTTCTTCTTGTATTGTAATACAGCTCAAACAGACCCGAATCGATGCCGTTAGAATGACTATTTGCTGTTTTGTGCCGACCACAATATCTTAGCATGCACTTTCAGTATCACACAACAGTTTGCTGCGGTGCAAAAAGACTCCAGGGCAGAAAACATGAATCATCTTTTTTTCAGCAGATATAAGAAACCTTCTCCCACGCCGCAGAAACATATACATCTGAGATTGAGAGAAAAAGTCACTTATTTCCCAGTGTTTTCTATACAGCACCATGACTGTTTGAATAGAGACTGACCCCGGATCAGACGCTCTGTGCAATGTGTCGGCATTAAGTTTATGTAATTGCATTACTCATAAAGCAAACAGACGACTGCCAGATTCCACTTTATTCCTGATCAAACTGTTAGCTGTTTATTTTTAGAGGTTTAATTCTCCGGCGCCGAGCTCATACCCAACTTTATTTGCCTGCCAAACCTGTAGCGCTTTAGTTTTGTTATGAACTTTTATTATGGATATGGTGGTAAAAGACGTTTTTATGAAGTTTTGCGAATTTTTTTTTCATTATTTTATGACTGTAATCTTTCTTTGGCAACCGCAGAGGAAAATCTGATTGCTCAGTGGTTGCATTTTTGAATCTCATGTTTCATACATGATGAAGTTTTGAGATATTTAAGAGAGCTCATTAGGGATATTTCTTCCCTGAGCTTTTTGAAAATGAAATTAAATTAAATTAAATTAAATTAATTTAAATGAAATGAAATTAAATTAAATTAAATTAAATTAAATTAAATTAAATTAATAATTAAATAAAATATAAATAAATTAATGAATAAATAAATAAATAAAAATAAATACAATAATAAAAAAATGAATACAATATAAATATAAATATACATAAATAAATAAAATATAATATAAATAAAAGACAAATTAATATAAAATAAAAATGAAAAATAAAATAAAAATGAAAAATTATTAATAAATAAAATAAAATAAAGTTAATAATAATAAATAAATAAATAAGTAAATAAATAAAATTTAAAAAATAAACAAATAAATACAAATAAATACAATTAAAACAAGTTAAATTAATTAATTGAAAAGTTAATAAATAAATAAATTGATTAATTAATTGAATTAAATTAAATAAAAAAATTGAATTAAATTTAAATTAAAAAATAAATTTAAATTATAAATAAATAAAATAAAATAAAATACAAATGTCAAAAAACTCTGTTGTTTTCAAAGGGAGGAAAATGGATCGTAATTACTGCATAAATATTAATCATTAACACAAAATTCTCTGAAAATGAAAAATAAAAATAAAAAATATTATTAAACATAAACAATTTTGATTGCACCAATAAAAACAGCACATTTTTACAGGTGTTTATCCCTTTTTGACTGGCTAAGACCACCAGTGTAGTTCACAAATAAGGAGCACCAGTGGGTTCATTTGATGACACTTGCGTATACACATTCACCCCTGAACTGATCCTGTTTTAATCACATTTAATTGCCTGAGATTTAATTATAACATTTGTGTGTGTGTGTGTGTGTGTGTGTGTGTGTGTGTGTGTGTGTGTGTGTGTGTGTGTGTGTGTGTGTGTGTGTGTGTGTGTGTGTGTGTTTACGTGTCTCTCATGTTTTCAGTACATGTTGATCTGTCTGTCAGCATGGACGCCAATTTACTGTGTTGTTCAACACGAGACATCTGCTGTGGAAAATAAACCCCATGAGATCATTACACACTCTTTCACACACACATACACACACACACACTGCGGATCAGAAGGTCTCACAGGCTAAAACTGTCACTAGCGCTGTCGCCAGCCTAATGCCCTGGATACACCAATAAACGTCTGACCAGTTACAAAGGTATTAGACATTCGTGTACAGAAATACAGTTCACCTATTTTTTGCTTTACAGGCTTTCAGTGTAAGCTCTTCTGCTGTGAGACAAATTAAAAGTCAAATATAGTCATTATACTGTAGTTTCATCTGTCTTGCCACACACACACACACTGAAGTTACGAACTGTACTTCACTGTAAAACATGCTGGGTATAACACAAAGCGATTAAGTTAAATGTTTTTACAAATGTAAGTGGATTGAACATAAAACAATTAGGTTGTCCCAAAAAAAAAACATAAGCATTGATTCAACTCATTTTAAATAAGTAGTTTGAACAAGCAGAAAGCAGCAGTGTTCTGATACTACATGGCTGTTGTATGCATGAATCTGATTGGCTGATGAGCATTCTGAGATGTTCTCTCCATTAAACAGAAATTGGGGGAAAAAATAAACAGGGGGCTAATAATCCAGGGGGGCTTATAATTCTGACTTCAACTTAGGGCTGGGCGATTTTTCCGTTTTTTTTTCTATTAATTCGAATTTACGTTTTAAGACGATTTAATTTTTAATTAAATCGAGATATCGCGATTTTTAAAAAATATATACATTTAATACATTATAATGGCACCAATGCGCTTTGGTTCACTCTATGAAGCAGGAAGCACACCAGAAGCGGCTCTCGGCGACGCGCAGCGCCATGGATTTTAGAATTCCAAATAGGTTTCTATACACACACCGGCGCCCCCCAGCCACGATTCACAATGCAGGTCATATTTCAGCCGCGCCACAGAGCGCCATCTGATTAGTTTCATGTTAAATATCATGTGAATGTGTGCGTTTGGTGTGTGATAGTTTAAACTGTCATGTGCGCGCCGTGTCGCGGCGCTTCTGATGTACGACCTGCTTGACTGCCTGTTAAAGCGTGAAGTCATGTAGGATTTTACTTGTTGCAGTAGTCTGAGTCACGTCTGTGTGGATTGTCAAGACATTCCCTCATCAAGTCGATAAACTCAATCTCAACATGTATGAAGGACGTAAAAGCCTGCCATGTGAAAAGCCGCACCGATCTTTAGGTTTGAACACGAGTAGAGGTGAGGGACTGTAGCAGTGAAAATGAAAGTAGCTGCCCCCATGACGTCATTTAGCAGACCTAGTTGAAAACCAGACAGATCAGGCAGCATAATAGAGAGTGGAGCAAAGCGCGTCAAATGATCGATATTTAAAAGGAGGAAAAAAGAAAAATAGATTCAATATATTATTTTATATTAGACACACATCTGGTGCTTGTATTTGCTCCTGCTATAAGTCCACAACTTCACACATTGGGTTAAATTAGGCTTTACAGTTTCCATGTTCAGTCCTTTTCTTCCGCTGTATCTTTTTAAGAAAAAGGCAGCAGCAATACAACCTGCCATTCAATCAGAAGACAAAGTCAAAGCCGAGCTGACAGCCAATCTTTCCTAGGCTCAGCAAAACTAGCAAAAAACACCTCTGTATTCCTGCAACTGCAATATTTACATAAATATTTCTTATTCAAATCTTCAGCAACGCTATTTAACTCGTGAATTTGTTTTACATTTATTCACACCTTGACTGAGTATTGTATGACATGGCCATTAAAAATACAATGTTCCTTAACCAGATGGGTTTTCAAGTTACTTATAAAGAGAATGTTACTTCAGTCATGTTGTTGTAATGTTTTAAGAAGACTAGTAACACAATGAAAAAAAAAAAATAATCAAAATCGTGAATTGGTCAAACTTTATAAAAAACCTAGATTTTTTTTTCGCCCAGCCCTACTTCAACTGTATATTGCATCAGCAGAAAATGATTGAGGTCAAGTCCATGTGTTGTGCGATCAGTCTGTATATTGATTATTGTGGCAGGTCTATGCACACCTGATATATAAATCCTCAATTATTTCTCCCTCATATGCCATACGGCTGTAAAACACTTTTCACTTCTAATTGAAATGTGTATTTGTTTATTTATTTGTTGGGTGTGTGCCGGATTTGGACGGGATTCAGTATAATAAGTTTCACTGGTCTGTTGTCTGTCTGTTAGCATCCAAATGAGTTTGTCTTAACTTGCGAGAACAATGTTTTTCTTTTTGCGACTTGGCTTCTTCAAACTACATCACGTCTCAAATGTGTGTTTGGCAGCGAGTGTTTGGACGGCTTTTCTCTGGAAGCAGCACTTTTGATTTCGACGACGAGCAGATGGTTGTAAGTAGATTGCTTTCATGTTAAGAAATCACTTTCCTTCTTTTGTCTGGCCTGCAAACGGAAGATTATTTTAATGCGCTCTCCTTTTTTTTTGTCATTACTGTGTATGGAGTGGTGACATAACTCTAAATACTCGGGAAAGGAAGAGGAATGTTGCGATTGGTTGAGCGACAGAAACCTGTTGCCAAGCATAGAGTCTAATTATTAGAGGAATATAGCTTCAATGTTGAGGTTTTTTGACAACCAAAAATGCTTTTCTTGCTCAGTTTTTGTCTTGTTTCTAGTGCAGATATGTAAAAATTCTTAAATCAAGAAGCCAAGACAAGTAAAAAATAGACAAGTAAAAATATAGTAGTTTTCAGAAATAATATGTGAAAATTAAGTCAGTTTTTCCTTAAAACAAGTCAAATAATCTGCCAATGGTAATAATATTATTTTGCTTACCCCATTGGCAGATTATTTATTTATTTATTTATCTTAATTTTGATTTATTATTTCTTAAATTAAGACAATTTCTAGACAAAAAAATGCTAGCTTTTGGCTATAATAAGCCAATCAGTTTTACTGTTGTTTTAAGGAGACTGGTTATGTATTTGTTGCGCTGCTGTTTAATAAAAGTTTTTAAAATTTGACATTATTGCTTATTACTCCTATTTAACCTGCCATTTTTATACATTATCTTCTAAAGTTATATTATGTATGCTGTAGAACATCTCTACTGCATTTTTAATAGTAGATTTCTGGCAACCACAGCTGCAGCTAAAGCTTAAATGTAGAGTCTTTTGACAACCAAAAATGCTTTTCTTGCTTAGTTTTTGCCTTGTTTCTAGTGCAGATATATAAAAACTTTTAAATCCAGAAGCATTTTCTAGACAAGTAAAAATATAGTCTAGTTTTCAGAAATAATATGTGAAAATTAAGTGAGTTTTTCCTTAAAACAAGTCAAATAATCTGCCAATGATGATAATATTTTTGCTTACTCCTTTGGCAGATTATTTTGCTTGTTTTAAGCAAAAACTCACTTAATTTTGATTTATTATTTCTTAAATCAAGACAATTTCTTTGGCTTGTCTCGAAAATGCTTCTTAATTTAAGAATTTTTAGATATTTGTATTAGAAACAAGACAAAAACTCTAAATAAGAAATTATTTTTTGCAGTGGCCTTTAAAAGTGCAAGGTTTTCATTATAGTTTATGAAAAAAAAATCCTATTAAATAAAAAGTTTATTTTAACTCATTTTTCATGCACTTTTTTAGTTTTTTTGTGCATCTTGGCATTTCCATTATGAATTTCTAAAGCAATATTCTGAAATGCACATACAATTAGGAGAAAGCATAGCCATGTTCTGCTAAGATTTTCTATGTTTCAACATAAATACGCCAAAAATGTATGGAATTTACCATCAGTTATTATTATTATTATTTTTTTTTTTTTTATTTTTTTTTTATTTATTTTTTTTTTGCAGTGGCTTTAGAAGCTGCAAGGTTTCATTGTAGTTTATGCAAAAATGTTTTTTTAACAGATGAAAAGTTTATTCCAACTTAACGTTTTTGTCCATCTTGGCATTTCCATTAAGCAAGTTTCATGCAATAATCCAAAATGTGCATAAAAATAGTATAGATTTTCTATAAATCAACATAAATATGCCAAACATGCATGGGATTTACCATCAGTCTGGCTTGAAGCTGTCGTTTCGAAATGAGTTGATGATGGGTAATATTGTTGTTGTTGTTTTTTTTTTGTTTTTTTTTTGCTGCTTGTAGAGTGCCAAAAAATGCTTTTCTTTATTTTCTTACTAGCAAAATAATCGTATGTCACACACTATAATTATGCAAGGTTTTCATTGTAGTTCATGCAAATGTTGAATTAAAGTTTGAACTTAAAGTTTTTATCTTGCTTTTAGTCCAAATATCTCTAAATTCTTAAATCAAGAAGCATTTTCTAGACAAGCAAAAATAAAGTCTTGATTTTAGGAATATTGTGTCAAAATTAAGTGAGTTTTTCTTTTAAGCAAGCTAAATGATCTGTCTATGGGGTAAGCAAAATAATATTATTTTACTTGCCTCATTGGCAGATTATTCAGCTTATATTAAAGTATGAAAATATTTTTTTTTTTTTGCGTGAAAAAATATGTTTATAGCATCCATTCTCTGTGAATGCAATAAAAAAATGATTGTTAGTTTGCGCTGCACACTTTTATTTGGCTGATTTTGTGAATAGTTTCAAAATTGTGACTTCTGTGCTGTCATTAGTTGTGTTTCTTATTTCAGATCTCGTCCCAAATCATTACTAGGCTCTTTCTGCAGTGGTGGAAGTTTCTTAAACATCTGTAGCACAAACAATGAGATCTCATTTTAAATCATTCTTCCCAAAGGGCATCATTTCAGTTCTGTACATGTTTTAGAGAATGATTGTTAGCAGTTTTGGCATTGTGTTAAAGGCTTTTTCAATGTGCTTTCAGTTTGAATCATGTGATCCAGTCAGCATGTACAGCTGCACTAGTGGGTGAGAACTGAAACTCACCTCTGATTGGCTGTTCTGAGTGTAGTGTTATGATGCGTCTGAAGCGAAAGTAACGTGATTGGCTTGAGTTTTTTTTTCAGTCTGACTGTGACTTTTGACAACCGCAGAAAGAGCTGATCTGCACGTGCACTTATAGACTGACTGCACACTGCAAAAAAGCTGTCCTTACTTGGAGTTTTTGTCTCGTTTCTCGTCGAAATGTCTGATAATTTTAAAAAACAAGAAGCTTTTTCATGACGAGCTAAACATATTGTCTTGTTTTAAGAAATAATGAGTCAAAGTTAAGTGAGTTTTTTATTAAACAAGCTAATAATCTGCCAATGGGTTAAGTGAAATAATCTTACGTCAAAAGGAAAAACAAGATTATCTTGCCTTCATCATTGTCGTATTATTTAGCTTGTTTTAAGGGAAAAGGTTGCTTAACTTTGGCATATTATTCATTAAAACAAGACTATATGTTTAGCTATTAAATAAAACTATTAAAAGAATACACTATAAAGACTGTGGGCCCTATCATACACTCGCCACAATAATGCACAAGATGTGTATGGTGCATTTTGTTGCTATTTTCAGATCAGCGCTACACAAATTTTCAGAATTTTCCAGGACCAAGCTGACCGAGTGAGAACCGATTTAGTAATTGTTTCAGGCAGCCACTGCGATCGGATAATATACCAAAGTTGGAGACCCGGGGGTATTACAGACTGTACCAAAAAGTTTTTAACCAAAAAATTACAAGAGTTTTCCAGGAGAAATGACAAAATAGGAGGGGGGCGGGAGATGGGTCTGAAATCCTGGAGACTCCTGAGAAAGACCGGAGTGTTGGCAGGGATTGTCTGCATCACCACATGTGGATAAGAACAGGACGTGTGTTTGGATATAACTCAGTTTTCTGACCACACTTCATTATTATTGTTAATAATACTTTGCTGGAGATGAGAACTGAATTTAGAAATAGTTTTGAAACAATTGGATGTCTTCAGTGAAGTGAGTTTCCACCGTTTCCTCACTCCATCAAAGTAAAGGAGTAAAAGTAAAGAGATAGTAAAGAGGCTGAATGAAGGAGGCTCATTCTTTATCCTCGCGCTGCAGAGGCTCTGTTTAACTGTTTTGTCGCTGGTGAAGCGTTCAGCTTTTCCACCAGGTAAATTGCAAATGCAACATGGAGCGACGCAACTGACTTTTAAAGGGAATAAGAGATGCAACTCTGATAGGTTTATTGCAGGTCATGCTCAAAACACACTTAACTCATTAAGAGAATAAGCACAACAATAAGCAGAGAGTATGTTTCCATCCTCAAAATAGCAAAAGTAGATTCAGGCATGCCTTGAATACTTGTGCACCATGCGCTTTAGACTTTGCGCTTAGATTGTTAGAATATAGCTCCTATTGTTTTGTATATCTTGCTTAAAAACCTATAAGCACTTGAGCGTTGATAACACCGTCTCATGACAATTCAGACCTTTTTGATTAGTAGCTAATTTGTATTATTTTAAATGTTCGTATGATTTGCTCCTCCTCCAATTAGGGGTGGGGTTAGAGGTGTGGCTTGTGGCCACGCCTCCTTTTAAAAATCAATGATGTTTTTTAAACAAATTGAATTGTATTAATGTATGTGAATCAACCACTTTTCCATGCAACCCATAATAGGGGCTCTAACAATACAGTGATGAAATTAAAAACTTGGATAAATTTGTTTATTATAATTATGATATGAAACTATAATACTGTTACATCTATAGTGAGGAAATCATAATAAATGATAATAAAACCAATGAGAACACCTTAGCAACAGCACATGGGGCCTTATCAGGATGTGGTGGGCTCCTACCCCCAATGCAAAAAGACACATATATTCAGTTGAAGTCAATATTATTCCCCTCCTGTGAGTTTCTTTTTCAAATATTTCCAAAATTATGTTGAACAGATTCAGGATTTTTTCACAGTATTTTCTATAATATTTGTTCTTCTGGAGAAAGTCTTATTTGTTTTATTTCGGCTAGATTAAAAGCAGTTTTTAATTTTTTTAAACTCATTTTAAGCTCAATATTATTAGCCCCCTTAAGCAATATTAGTTTTGGATTGTCTCCAGAACAAACCACTGTTATACAATGACTTGCCTAATTACCCTAAAGGATGATTTACAACTCTGCATCGAGTGACCACCGTGACCCACGGTGCCTGTCTTGCGTGTAGCCGTGCATGTATTCTACTGCGTGCTGTTTGTGTTGCAATATCACTTCAGAAGTGCTGGTAGTAGGTTTATATGTTTCTCAGTGTCGAGTTTCTTCACTGGTGTTTTGTTTTTGCTGAATGCTACATTAATGTACAAGTAGATAAATTCGCTCATTCAAAGGCGGGAACCGGCGGACGTGCAACAACTTTAATCATAAGGTGAACACAAAACAACTCTACGAGACTCGACACTTGTAAACACTTGCTCCACCAGGCTCTCGGCTCTCAGCACTGCCCACACTCGTCAGCGATACCAAGCCGATCAGTCACATAGTTCGGAAGGTGTAGTTGCATTTTTTACAATACAGTTACATCATAGCCACGGGGTGGGCTATGCGACTGCGTGAAAGCTGCGCTCGGGCATATGCATATGCAGAAATTTAAATAAACCTTATCTTTACCCTAATTAACCTAGTTAAGCATTTAAGGGTGCGTTCACACCTGTGAATCGATTCAGTTGTTCCGAAACAGAGATTACAAATGTTACATTGTTGCTCTTTGCTCTTGGAGCGGTTCGCTTTCACACTGTAAAGCAGGGGTCTCAAACTCGCGGCCCGCAGGCCATTTGCGACCGCTGTACTCTGACAGAATTCTATCCATACACAGCGCGCTTGTCACTCAATGCGCGCGTTCTAATCAGCTGTGTTGTCGCACGCGTACTCAAGAGCGGTGTTATCGCGCGCCTACTGAAGGGCGGGACCGAGGCTGTGTCGCGTCACGGGGGCACTTTTGATCATTTTGGAAGGGCACTTTCTATGCAAGACTAAAAAGGGCATGTGCACTGCACAGGTTGAGCCCTATGTGTGCACGTGCCTGCCCTGCATCTTATATATATTGATATTATAGGTAGATACAGACTGGTACACTGCAAAAAATGCTTTTCTTGCTTTGATTTTTTGTCTTGTTTCTAGTCTAAATATCTAAAAAATTGCTAAATCAAGAAGAATTTCCTAGACAAGCAAAACACATTGTCTCGTTTTGAGAAATAATATGCCAATATTAAGTGAGTTTTACCTTTAAATAAGCAAAATAATCTGCCAGTGGGGTAAGCAAAATAATCTTGTTTTTTCTTTTGATGTAAGATCATTTTGCTTACCCCATTGGCAGATTATTTTGCTTATTTTAAGGAAAAACTCACTTAATATTGGCATATTATTTCTCAAAACGAGATAATGTGTTTTGCTTGTCTAGAAAATTCTTCTTGATTTAGGAATTTTTAGATATTTAGACTAGAAACAAGACAAAAAATCTAAGCAAGAAAAGCATTTTTTGCAGTGTACAGACTGATGTGACTGGAGTGGGGTGGGGGTGTTTTATTTATACATATATACGCCTTTTTTTAGGTGAGGGAATGGAAGTTTTGAGTGAGTTCCCCCACTTTTTTCCCTAGGACTTCAATAAGTCAAAGTACAGGTCTAGACTTAATGATTATCATCTTCAAGCCTTACTGAGGGTCTCAACTGCTTCCGCTCTAAAGCCAAATGTGGTTCAGATTTGTGAGAAGAAGCGCTGTCAAGTCTCTGGCAGCAAGAAGTAGGCAAAAGATGCCATGTTCAGAAGAACTGTTCATAATCTTCACTCAATGTTCTATTAATGTTCAGGACACGTCATGTTCAGAAGAAATAATTAAAACTGTTAATAATGACATTTGAGGACTTTTTTGTGTGAAATCCCTTATGCGGCCCAGCCTCACCCAGACTTTGCCTCCTGCGGCCCCCAGGTAAATTGAGTTTGAGACCCCTGCTGTAAAGTTTCTAATTGGACCAAAAGAGCTAAAACAAGTCACGTGTGAGTAAACTCTCCTCACATTGGTCAGAGTGTCAGGGTTTATTTTGCAGAGTCCCGCTCAGCTGTCAGGAGAGGTGGTGGTTTGGTGGTGATTGACAGGGTGCGCGCGCGACGTGTCTGAGGAGAGGTGTGGTGGGGAGGGGTGAGAAGGGTGCGCGACGATGCCTATTTGAGGACCGGGAGGGAGACGCGAGATTACCGGGAGATCATCACTCGTTTGCGGGCATCCGGAGACTCGCGAAACTTCCCGCCCTACTCATAATTCTCTCTTCATATAGCCGTAAGCCTATTACACATCCATAAAACACTGTGATATAACCGCG